>NC_056744.1:150695478-150742978 GCF_019279795.1 Protopterus annectens | reverse complement strand
CATTAGAAAAAAATAATCAAGCAGCTCAGATCCCTGCAGTATGTATGAAATTACCCTTGTAAACAGCAAGAACAAGTTTTCGGAAGAAGTTGGTTTAATAAAGGACAAAATCATTCAATATACTACACTGGGGTCATGTGTTTCCCTTTGGTGTGTGTGTGTGTGTGTGTGTGTGTGTGTGTGTGTGTGTGTGTGTGTGTGTGTGTAAACATTAGAAAAGGTTATAAATTGTCAAGGATCTCTACAGAGCTTGAGTGCTAAAAATATGTTTACCAAAAGAATATATATGGAATCACAGAAGAAAAGGGTGATTTGGGGAGGTGGGAAGAGGATTTCGTCTTGAAAATGCAAAAGAAGAGTGAAGACAGTAACAATACCAACTGCACAGGGCAACACAGGAAAGAAATAAGAGAAAGATGGTTGGGGTACAGTTAAAAAAATTGCCCTGGGAAGAGTTATTTGATTCTGGAGTTTTTTTCTTTCTGAAAAGGGTTTGATTACCTGGATTTCTGAAACTTGGTGTAATTGAGTTCCACACTGCAGTAGTGATTGATTCTGTAAGTGTGAGTCATAGGATCATAGGAGATACAACTGTATCAGAAGACCATCTACACATTGCCAATACCCACCCTCATGTTGTACCAACACCTATAAGAAGGGCAAAGCAGGACAGTCCTAGACTACATTTTTGCATACCAATCAAATCATCCAGGTTTAACTTGAAGAATGTTAGGGTGTCACCTTATTTAACTTGCAGAAAAAGATTGTTCTAGAGCTAGGATAGGCATTTGGTAATACATTTCTCACTCTAGCACATTTTATTTATGTGCTGGTGGAGACTGAGGTCCCTAGTTCTGGTATTAATGAAACTATTGGATTTTTGAAGATGCATCAGATCAAGGAAAATGGGAATGGGATCACCAACAGCATGGGATGCAAAGCACAGATTAACATGCAACAGCCTAAAGAAACCAAGTAAAGGAACAGTACCTCAGGCCTTTCCTGGCACTTCACACACTTTAGTCCAATCATTTTCTTGGATACAAAGCTCTGAAGCCCTTCCAGTTGCTTACTATGTCTAGAAAGTTACATCCTGAATTTGTCTAATTAGGGCTGCATAACTTCTTTTGACCTGGATGATGTACTTTTGATATTAGTTAACTAAACAGAAGGATTCTGTAACTACTGTTGCTACATGTTGTTCAGAAGAGAGAGAATTATCAACACAGGTTCCAAGACCCCTGACTACATTATCATTTTGGAGCAGAGTATCGACTGTGCTGTAAATGGAAGGAGAACGTTTCTTACCAAATATGACAATGCTATGCATTTTTCACATTTAATTTGAGCTCTTTTTCCTTACACCACTTGTTTACAAGGGTTAATTCCTGCTCTAAGGAAACGGAATCAGAGGGATATTTGACAATAATGCCCAGTTTGTAGTTATCTGCAAACTTAGTTAACCAAAGGTTCTCATTCTTGGTTTGGAGACAACAGAAGTAGGTCCCAAAAAGCAGGGAATCCAGTACTGAGTCCTGGGTTATGCCAGTAGTTCCCTGCATACTTTCTGCAAACTACCTACCACTAAATTATGTGCCTGCTATATTTTAGCCAGCTGGTTGTCTACCTTCTTGAACAATGACATGGATACACATACACTTATAGAAAAAAATGTTAGAGAAACAGTATCTAAAGATAGGTGCAGATGAAATCATGGTCACTCTGTTTGGCTTTATATTTTATTGTAGGTTTGAACTTTTTTAACCATTTTCTATCTATAGTAACTGCTCTCAAACTCATCTGCTCATCTCTTAGTATCCCTCATTTTATTTTGGGAGTTTCTTCTATCCTGCTGTCAACTATCAGCCCTCTGCAATTAATTTTTCCTCAGTGGGAAAACAGCTGATAGAGGATGCCTTCATCTTGACAACTATTGGGAGGCTTTCCTTATTCTGGTCCTAAACCATCCCATGGAAGGTTATTTGCATACTTGCAGATGCAAAGTCCTGCAATCTGTTCCTCTGGGAAGTGCATGATCCTGTATGTGCCTCATGTAGGCTACCATTTATACATGGCTTGCAAGGGCTAACCACACTGCCTTGGACCATATGGCTCTGTCCTTCAAGATGCCTACTATATATTTAATCTACCCCTTCTGCCTTACGCCAGAGGAAGAGATCATGCCCCAGAAATTCTAACAAGCCTTGAAAGTAGGGCTAGAAGAGAGGTAGCTGCACTGGAATCAGGAAGGCAAATTAGAGGAAACATAAATCTGTTTTACACCTATTAAGAATGTGCTTGTGATATGAAGGGAAGAATTTTGTATTCCCTTTCCTTCTTCATCTCTTCCATTTGTGCTTATTGTTCACCTTACTGCTTTCAACAGACTTTATAGACGTACACACTGACTCTGATATCCACTGTCCCAGGAAACTTTAGTTATTTTCTTCTCTACCTGGTTTACTGATTTCATGTTCTAACCCAGGCAAAATCTGGAGCAGACGACCTTTTGTACTCCTTATTCAAGCTCCTAAAATTGTATGGAGCACCACAGAGGAAAATGAACTAAAGGTGGACAGCGGCCGTATCTCCATACCCACTTCTGGATGTGGCTGCCATGCTTGCATTGACTTGATCCTTCAAATCTGCTACACACAAACTGAATAACAGTAAATGTTGAGAAAGCTCATGGTGGATGTATATATACCTGTAAGCTAGGTGGTTGTTTGACAAATTATATCAGTTGTTTTGTATTATATTTTGCTTTCATTTATGAAACCGTATGTGATTTGCTGTCTTCATGGGCAACTGACAGCCACCTGTTTGGCTTTGTGTATGTGAGAAATAAAGACCAGGTAGGTATTACTGTTTGCTGTGAGGTGACCTGTGTCTAGCTTTTCAAGCCATGAAACATCCTGTCCTATTTGACCTTTTTTTTTTTTCACAAAACCAGAGTCTCTACAAACACCCACAATAGAGACCTAAATCTACATTAAAATATAAAGAGGACTAGCTGGATGGATAAGTTCCTAACACAATGCAATGCCAGCCTATGAAATAATTTGCCCCTACAGGTCAAACAAACTGGTTTGGCTACCTTTGAGGCTAGTCATGATGACTGGTGGATAGGCATAGATTCACGCTGGGCTTATCATGTAAGGCTCTGCTCAATTTGAGAGGTAAGCAGTATTAAGTGCTTGACAAAGGGGGCAGGAACTTTTACTTTTGTCTCCTTAACCTTGTATATGGCCAGGCATCGTATGCTCCCTGGAATTGCCTGCCTACTAGCATTATTTTTATGTCCTATTATGATCTGAGGAAATTCTAAGGAAAAAAGCCAGGAATGCCAAAGCTGTATAGTAATATGGGGGTGGTCTTAAGATGTTGCCATGGTGCAATAATTATCATTTGAGTATTGGTATAGCACGGCTAACTGTAGCTAGTAATTTTGATCATAACAGTTGATAAGTAACTGACACACCAACCAGATGGGTGGTTATTGGTCCTATACAACTTTTAATATTTCTGTTTATGTGTTACTGTCAGTACAGTTAAAGCAAAATAATATTTTAAATATTTAGCCTTACAGTCAGCACATTTGCAGAAATCATTTGACAGACTCTCAGACTCTTTTGATGCAGCACCATGTTGAAGAATGATTTTTTTTTTAGTCTGCCATTTTATGTCAGGTAGGTTCTGCTGATCAGTGACTTCCTAACTGTGGTCTGACTATTGCAGTGATTAGTGTATACATATGAGGGTGCTTGCATATGATTCTACAGTGAAAGTTCATTCATCCTTCCTCATCTCTCAAGTTACAAATATAGTTTTTCGATGTTTCTACTGTTCAGAACATCTGCATTTTTCATATTTTATTATCTGAAAAGTTTTTGTACTACTGACATACTCATCAGTACATGAAGTGACACAGGCATACAAGTGCTTTTGCCATGGTTAGTTTTGTTGCATAATTATCCTTGTAGTAGGGCATGTCAGTGCTGTACTCTTTTAATTTATTATTTATTAGCTTTTTGGGCAATCTTACTTATGTGTATTTAAGGGATTTGTGATTCCTAGAATGAGTAGTATAAATAAAAATGAGCGTGTTATTCTTTACATCACTGGGACAAGAAATGGTCTTATTTTTGACATTTATTGTTTCACATACTAAGCTATATGTTTACATACATGTACATGCTGCATACAAGAATAGTCTTAAGTACGACAGGTGTATTTTAATGTTAATAAAAAGTAATGGGTTGTGTTTTCAGTCCCTGTGATACTGGAGGCAAGACTGAATATTTAAATATGTTGCAGAAAGATACTTTTTTTTTCAGTTGTCAGTCCAGTCTTGCCAGTAGGGGAAGCTACATTTACTCACATTGTGACTGACTACATCGGACATCCTTTAGACAGGCATTGTATTGAAACATAATTGGGTGCCATTGAGAACTACATCCCTAGGGAATGCAGTAAAGCATGAAGTGAAAGGCTAAGGGTGGTATTCATAATCATTAAGCAAATGTGTCAAGGCTATCTGCACTGTCAGTGACTAAGTGCAGCAAAGCCATGATTCACAGAGATCACTTATACTAACATGCAATGGCCATGAATAAGCCTAAGCAAATGAAGTCATAATGAGATGTAATTGAGGAATGGTGTAAAATGGCATAAATGAAGCATTCTCTCACCTATTTGCAATTTATAATGAGGAGTCTCACCTATACTATCTAGTTTGCAATATGCAAAGCTGATGTTACTTGCTGCTAGCCTTGCTATTTCCCATTGTGCAGAAGGTGGAGATATAAGCAGAGAACATCCCATTACAATTTTGACAATCAGGATGCACTAGACAGGTTTAGAGTAGACAGGGATATTATAGGGGTCTTAGTGAGTATCTATAATCCTCACAAGGATACTGGAGAAATGTATGGACTTCCTATTCCTGTGGATAGTAAGGTATGTATAACCCTCACTATACTTGCCATGGGGACTTTCCAGAAGCAGAATGGGGACATGCTGTGTATCTCCCAGGCTTCTGCCTCAAGGATACTGCAGCATTTATTGGATGTACTCTTGGCATTTGAAGATCAGTACTTCTATTTCCTGATTTCTACTCAGGACAAGGCCAGGACTATGAGTGCCTTTTATGTGGTGGCACATTTCCCTGAGGGAAAAAAATCTTTCCCACGCAATTTTATTTAGTATTACATTACCTTAGGTAGCAATTAAAACACATGCAGACATTTTTTTCTAAAGAAAGGATGTTGCTTGTATAGGCCAGAAAAACATTTATTTGTATAGTAATTGTATAAGACAGTCACTTCTTCCACAATATTAACTGCACATACAAGATGTCTGAGCTTAGTCAGGCACCATGCCCTAGGCAGATCAGAGGTTGTAAAGGGTGGGATGGAGCTGCAGCTTCAAGTGAATGACCAGAACATAACTTTAGTTAGAAATGACCAGTTGCATTACTTTCCTATACATTTTTTAAACAATTTCCTTATGTTCTTGGAATTATTATCTAGAAACTATCAAAGTGTACATTTTGTACAGCTAAGGAACTGAAAACTTTCTTGAATTGCTGCATTTATCTGTGTGCGTACACCTTCTGCTTAAACACAAACTGTTATATGCAAAGCATAACATTTTAAAACATTATTCAACCAAACAGACAAGCTGTTCACAGCTATAAAAGTGTAACAATTTATGTATAACTTGCAATAACAGGAAGATTGGCACAGTATGAGAATTCAGATAGTAATAAATATTTAAGCAAAAACATAGTGACCATGTATATGAGTGACTGAAATACAGGTAAACATAAATAATTGTTTTATTATCTTCTCTTTCTTGCTTATGAGGAGATAAACTATTAACAGCATCAGCAGAGTAGGACAACAGCTAGGCTGGTTGAAGTATTAATGCTATTTTGTTTTAACTTTCATTAATATATATAAAGAAATAATTTATAAAAGATAGTAAGTGAAGCACTACAGTGCATTCAGTATATTACTACAACCAAATGTAACAGATTTGTTAGTACAGAAGTTTAGTATTCTCTCTTCAACTTATTTCAGTAACATATATAAAGAAATAATTTATAAAGGATCATAGTTGAAGCACTACAGTGCATTCAGGACATTAATACAACCAAATGTAAAAGATATATCAATATATAAGTGCTGTACTCCATCTTTAACTGAATTTATAAGATGTAAGTACTTATAAAGGATGTTTTCAGTAGAATATTGTAAGCAAATGCATGTCAGGCACAAATATGATCATTTATGTTAGTATAGTAGAGTGCAAAATGTATACCCCACCAAAACTTGATAACAATACATTCTTTCTTCCCAATTCCAATATAATTTTATCAAGCTTGCATAAGCACTTCTCATATCATTCTTCCCACGTACACATAAGCACTTCCCAAATCAGAAATCCCATGCATGTAAAAGCACTTCCAGTACATTCTGTTTTTACTTCAATAAAGATTTGTAAAACTAAAACTGTTTTAAAGTAAGAAATTGAATGTTGTGTAACATGTGTAAACTCATTGTGTGTATTTTCTCTTTTGTCTCCCCCTTTTTTCTCTGTTTTTCTTATTTTGAGTATGCAGTCCTTTGTCCTTCTTTATTTTCTTTCCCTCCCATTTATGTTAATTTTCTTGCAGATCCCAATTCCCCTGGAGCATCCCAGGAGTGTACCACCCAGATTAGGGAGCATTCATCCTCAGCCCATCCAAGGCTATCCTCCCAGGATTGAGGTGGTAGTATATCAGTCCAGCAGGCATCCCGTCATATGACAGTCTGCTGAGCCTCAATAAACAGGAGCTTCAGGACTTGGTTGAGGACATGCTAGAGCAGGTCATGGACAGAAAGATTCAGCCTGTTGAGGTCTCTCTTCAGAATGTTCAAGATATGCTGCCCTAGATGGTGCTGACCACCACATCACTAGAGGACCCTACCCCCTCATAACTGGGGTCCTCCACTGCAACATCATCTGGCAGTGGAAATGTTTGAGACTCTGTGGAATGAGGACTCTTGCTTGTATACTCCTCTTCACCCCTGCTTCCCTTATCTATTCTCCTATACCATCTTACCTATTTCTCACCCACACTACCCTTAGATATATATATATATATATATATATATATATATATATATATATATATATATATATAAGAGCTTGAAAAAACTGTGGGGTCCATCCTCCACCAAAAACATAGTGCCCTTCCTGTCTCACCTCCTCCAGCACAATCCTCATGATGTGCTCCTTCAGTGTCTCCCTCTTTATTGTGTCTCCCTTTTTTTAATCTTTCCTTCTCCCCCCTTTCCATTCTTTCAAGTAAACAACAGGATGTTCACACATGGATACCCTTATATAAACATTTTAAACCTGTTTATTTTTTTAAAATATTAATAATAAAAGCTGCACAGTCAGTTGCTTGCCTTAAGTCTTTCAAGCACGACTACTCATAACCACTTCTGTCCGTAACATCTGATTACATATGAAGTAATACAAAGTCTATGACTCTCACTTAGTACTTGCACATACTTAATGCTTACGTTTAGGTACTTTGCTCATTTGCTGTAAGTAGGTGTGTTTTTCAAGATGCCTTCACTTTTCCTTATTCAGTGTGATTAACTGCATTAGCTTATTTGCATATATGTGCAGCGGTGCTCTTCATGAATAACCACTACATAGTTGCAAAGTCCTGGGCTTTGAATACCACCCTAAAAGTTCAGCACTTGTGTATAATTTTGTACACCAGTCACAACTCATGGAGTATCTTAAAGTGATATGTTTTGCTGTTAAAAATGTTGCAAATATGTCAATATAAATGCCAAGCATTCATTGTGGCATAACAAACAGTTGTGTTTTTTTTATATATGAGAAAATAGTTCTTCTGTAATGTTCTAAATGAAAAATCACTACACATTTTAAAGTTTGTTAAACTTGGTTATTTAACAGACAGCGTTTTGAGTGAAATGAAAAAGTTTACCTTCATCTAGATAAAGTAGCAAATTTGTTTGCATAAACTGCTGCCTGTAAGTTATGACCATACCTCTCAAGTGCTGTAATTTATGCAGAACACTATGATTTGTGTGCTCGATTTTAACTTTACTACTGTTTGAGTGGCTGATTATTACACAATCAGGAACTCCAACTTTGTTAAAGCTAGAGTTGCTGATTGTCTAATAAGGTTTGAATTTTTTTAAGGTAAAATATAGTCCTAGATAACTGAACTAATCCTACATAAAGATTCCCTATTCCTGACTATATATGATGTATCTGAATGCCTTGTAGTCTGAAAAATAAAAAAGTGCTCCTTTTTCTGACCTTGTGTTGTAACTTTTAAAAGCAAACATGATGATGGGTAATGCTCATATTGCTGTAGTCCTTTATCCATTTAGTTTTAGTTATATTGTTTTCTTTTATTCTTTGCATTGCTTCATAAGTTATTCATTTGCTCCTTAATGATCTCTGGTAGTTCTGCGGGCTATTTAGATTTACCCAAGATGCATTTTCCCTCATGTAACAGTATTAATTTGCCTTGATATGTTTGGAAATTACAGTAATACTTACCAGCATTTGTTTTTAGTTTCCAAACAAAATGAAGTTCTACAGTTATATCCTGCATCTGTTTTATGTTTTACTTATTTTATTGTTATACAGCTTTTAACTGATTTATGTGGCCTTTATCGACTTCTTTTGATTGTGTGAGTTCCACACTTTCTTGCACATTGAATTTTTAAGTGCAGCAATGTTTTTGTAGACTAAATGTGCATTAAAGTTCATACGTCCATCCCACGAGATGCACATATTGTTTTGCCTTTGTGGATTACAGAAATAAGCTTCAAAGCATTTTTATGTAATGTCAACATATTTTGCTTGGAACTATGGAGAATATGGGACAATGGGCTTGTACTGCTCAAATGAAGTTATCGAAGTTTTAACAGAGAAGGTTTAAGTGCTTATGTTTTTGCTGTTATTAGTTCTGGATAGATTGTGCTATATATTTCACTGAAGTAAATATTAAGACAAGCAGCAGCACTGTTTTTGTTTGTTAGGAGGGGTGAATGCTATGTGAGTTAATAATGTTCTATCTTAGTGACAAAATGCAGCATATATGTCAGATTTGTTTTAAACCTAAACTAACAACTTTTTAATGTTAGTCAGTGAAGTGGTTTGTTTTCTTCATTTGAGCCTACGCCTGGAGGTTTAACCACTTTTGTGAGGGAGAAATAAACAAGAATTTCAAGGATATGCGTCTTAGCTGAGGAGACCTTTATGCTGGTTTTGATTTTTATCAAGATGACATAGTAAGGATGTGAGGAATATGTTTATGGTTTTAATTTGATTTTGATTGCTTTTCCCTCAGACTGCATAATAGGGGTATGATTCAGTGTTACATTTTTAAGGATGACGTTCTAGGGTTACTTAGACAGTTACATCTTTACTAGTATATTTCTGTATGTTCCTGTTATTTTTTTTCTAGAGGTACTGAAACATCTGCAGCCAGTTTTACACAGGTGTCTAAAAAGTATTAGTTCTGTTGGCTGTTTTGTATTAAATCAACGGCTGATGTCCATTATAGACAGTTATACAAAACTGTCACAAAACAGAACTAATAAAATGGTAGAAATATACTTGTCTCTTATTTAAGCAACCATGGTTGTACAGCGGTTAGTGTTGCCGCCTCACAGCAAGAGGTTCTCCGGTTTGATCCTCGGCTGGGGTGCTTTCTGTATGGAGTCTGCATGTCTTCCCTGTAGTCGCGTGTGTTTCCTCTGGGTGTTCCCTTTTCCTCCCACATCCCAAAAACATGCTGTAGGTGGATTGGGCACTCTAAATTGGCTGTAGGCGTGAGTGCGTGCTTTCTGTGGAAGGTTGGGCGAAGGGCTGGCAACTTGACACTGTAAAACTCCATTGTCAGTCATGAGTGGACAGGTGATCCACTGCGGCGACCCCTAACCAGGAAAAGCTGAAAGAAGATACTTGTCTCTTATTTCCTCCAGTTCCTGCTGTAATACCCTCAGAAGCAGAATACAGTCAGCTTGGGGATATGTTTTAAGAGCATATCAAAAGGAAGTTGTGCTACATCCCCTCAGTATATAACTGGAATCCTGGAAATATGTGCACAGTATGTTGGAAATTCCCATCTCCATAATTCATGCAGATTACGTCCTGACTGGGAACCAAATGGCTTGGAAGTGACCAGGGACAGTGGTGGGTTGTAAATAATAGCTAGCCCAACCTGGAGGGAAGGAGGTTGCCTGATCCACTGCAGTGGACACGTCTGCTTGAGGATGAAAGAATGCAGCAGAAACATAGAATCAGCCACATCAAAGATTCTACTAATGAACACTTCAGTTTTTTTTTTTTTTTTTTTTGCTAGGGAGATAGATGTGTCGAAGTATGTATGCTCCAGACAGGCTCAGCACTGCATTCCCCACTTTGATGGAAAGTGTGTTGGAAAAACAGTGAAGGTGCAACTAGGAACATGAAAAAAATGGAAAAACCCCTTACAAGTACCTAGATGGTGCCATAATAGTAGGCAAAATAAGTATATGAGTCTGTGTGTATAAACACAAGTGCGCACATGCGCACACACATAAACACACACACACACACACACACACACACACACACACACACACACACACACACACACACACACACACACACGCACGCACACACACACACACACACACACACACACACACACACACACACACACACACACACACACACACACACAGAGTGTCTTTTTGTGTAGTTAATAGCTACTTATTTACTCTGTCATGTAACAGACATTTAAATCTGGTAGTGCACATAGAGTACACAGAAGTCAGAACATTTAGTACCAAATCTTACAGCATTACTGCTCCCAAAACATTAATGTATTCTCCATTACCCACTATACCCTCATCAGAGTTATGAGGCACTGTCACACACACAGACTCACACACACACACACACACACACACACACACACACACACACACACACACACACACACACACACACACACACACACACACACCCACACACTTATACTCATTTTTGAGGATCACCATTTAGCCTATCAGTATATTTTTGGGATGTCAGAGTATGCAAATGCTGTTGCTGCTCTCCTTTTTTGCCTGCTGTCACTTATGCATATGTCTTAATTACTCCATTCCCTACTGCCACATCACCTGGTTCCTTCTCCACATTACCATCCTCAGAACTTCAGAAAAAGTTATCTGCCATCTTACCCTATGAAACAGCAGAACTATCTCCTAGATCATCCTGCTTTATTACTTTCAACAGACCATCATCTACAAGCCCTCATGATGCCACTTCTGTTGCCTTCATTCTCATTTGAGATGGCTAAATGGTGCTCATTTGTATCATCCATCACACAAGCATCTTTATCTGAATTCTGATACTTCATATCAAACAATTTTTTCTCCAAATTCTCATTTTCTTTTTCTAAACTCTCAGTAACTTTTCTGTCCTTCTCCATGATGCTGATTCCCTTAGGCCTCCTCCTTGCTGCTGTAGAAGCCCTCCAGCACCATCTAGAGCTCCAAAGAGTAGGGAAAGTTCCCAGATGACCTGACCAAATTTCTCCCAGTAGTAATTGGATCTCCCCTGAAAAGAGGATACTAGCCTAGTAGGACCTACTAGTCAACAAATGATAAATAAATAAATAAATAATAAATCTTTTTGTGGAGGCACCCATAAGAAAATGATTTGGTTCAGTCATTCATTTTTCTCATTGTTTAAGGTATTCTGAGTACTCTGAGAGGGGTCATAGATGGGGATATATAAATGGTTATAATGTGATAATATTATCGAGTGTAACCAAGACTTAAATCACTTCTAGATTTGTATCTTGCAAAATCTGGTGTGAGTCAATGGAGTTAGAAATAAGTACAGATGCTAGCCTACATTTGCTAGTGGATCTGAATGCATGATAGGCATTGTATTTTGGAATGCAGGGAGTGCTATTGCTACACTGAAACCAGTTTTCTGTAATTACAGACATGCTATCTCTGAAGTTAAGGTTGGCCTTAAGTTCAGAGATTTTGTTGTTTAGGTTTGTCATTCTTGCTGCTTATGTGAACCTTGAAAAGACCTTTGGCACTACCCTCCATGATGGGATTATTGACAAACTCTCCCAACTCAATATTAACCTATACATAGTGTGCAGGATCGGTAACCCACAAGTTCATCTTGGAGCTATTTGCTCTAGACAGAAAAATGTCACCAATGGTGTCCCACAAGGCTTTGACCAGGACCCTCATCCTTGGTATATATTTCTGTGACATAAAAGTCAATATCAAGTCACTATGGCTAACAAGTTTGGTGATTATTGCAAACTGGGGCAGTTATCAAATCCCATTCTGATACTCAAATTTCCTAGCAAGAGCTGGACCAAACAGATATTTGGTGTATTAATCATGGGCTTGCCATCAACAGTAGTAAGTGCAGTATAGTCTCCTTTGGTAAATTTAGCATTATTACTGCTTACCATACACATAACATTCCTCTTAAATTTGACACAGTCATCTGGGACTTGAGTATGTATGCCGATAACAAAATCTTCTTTGACTGATACATCTATGAGCTAGTTAGAAGACCTTCTACCTTGCAGAATTTACTCTTCATGGTATCTCCTCATGGTCCAAAGAAGGTAAAGTACCACTTTATTCATCTTTTATGTGATGTCCCTCACCAGTAATCAAGGATACCCTTATATAAACTGTCCTTGGGCCAGTAATCAAGGATCCTCAGTCCTCACCACTGATACCAGTGAGAGACATTCACTTAGAATAAAAATAGATAATACATAGTATTTCCAGATGCAGCTCTCTGCACCAAGCACAATTTTTCTTATGAGCACACAGGGAACACACTCATGTCCTGGGGCTGGGTTTCCTTCTCTCTCGCCAGGCCTCAAATAAGACCCCAAACTGACCACACTGTGTGCACAGCCAAGTGTTCCAAGCCAAGTCCTCTACCACCCTCTCTGTCAATCCAGTGCTCTGTGCCCCTGCTCCAAGTAGCTGACACACAGACTCATTGAGATTTGATTTTCACACACACCTGGAAAAGTATCGCACAGATCTACCAGCTATGCCCCCCTCTGCCCAGACTATAAGGTAGCTTCACTGTCCCCAGCCAGCTGCTTTAAGGCTCTTAAAAGGATACCCAATCATACGGAGTAAAATTAATACTAATGCAAATGGTAGTGTTTGATCAATGCAGCAAGGCTTTCAGGAGTGGCCACAGTGTCACCAAATAAATATAAGTACTCTCAAAGGTTAAAATACTCTCTAAAAGACCGGCAACAATGAAATGTTTAAATATATTTAATAATAAATAATAAAAAGAACATGGAGGTACTAAATATCTATTTAGAATAAACACCAATGTTTCATTCACAGGAAATATTAAAAATAACACAGATGGATAGATTCACACAGATGCAGAAAAACAGTACTTAACTAATCTCACTATATTTTCCTAACTGATCTAAAGAATTAATATTCCCTTGTTACATACTAAAGCAAGGCAAGATAGAGTGGGTGAATGGTCCTTTTTTGTCAGGTTTCAAAAACAGACTGTCCTGAGACTTCTGTCTCATCTAGTATTAAAACATTATTTCAATGCTGGATTACAGAATGACATCACATACATCTGGTCATCGGATTCTGGTTCCTACACTGCCCCCCTTACTAGAAATTGAACTGGAATCTGTAATATATGTGGCCTAATACTCACACATAGAGATGTCTTATTGCATCTGGAAGCTATAAAACCATTTGAAAAACGTCCACCCCTCCTGGGTAGCAATTAGATCACCCCTAAGGACAATACAATAGGATTCCTAGTCCTGATTTTGACAAACATTTTGTCTGTGGCTGCAATCAGAACTTGAAGATTCAATCTTTATGGTATAAACCAGATAATTTAATTTCAGACCATTTTTCAAAGTTAGCTGGCCTGAGATTAACCTCTTATCTACAAGTATCCTCTGTTACAATATATTAATTTCAACATTTACAATACAGTCTGACATACAGGCATATTTCTTTTCTGTCCAGCAGGACCCACAGTTGGTACATTTTTAACACAAGCAGCTTTACAAATACATTTTCAACACAAGCACCTCTACAAATCATTTTGATATACAAATTACATATAATTCTTATATAATTCTTTATAAAACTCCAGCAAGCTATGCTGGCATATTTTACACAGTCATTGCCCTACTTCTCCTGGCATAGCTGGCACTACCTCACATCATCACACCTTATTAGGCCCATCATTAAATATAATACATCCTTTGGTGTGTACCTCACTAGTTCCTGAATCAGCTTGAAATGACCTAACATTTTTCACAATAAGAGAGTCTGAAGTCTCAGTATCATCAGATACTCTGATTTACCGAAGGCTCTGTCCTTCTACTCAGCATCATACAGACTCTTGAAGCATGACTTCTGCTTAGCCATATGTGCTATGAACATACCTGTACTCTTTGAACTTCTTATCCTAAATACAACCAATGGTAAGGCAAACACCAATTCTAGAAACGTAAACATATGCTACCATATTAACACCACCAAATGGCATGACACATACCTAAACCAACATATCCTCCATTTCTGGAATAGTTACATTTAGTGACCTATAAAACCAGTCTGTATGACTGGATGGATGATTAAAAATTCTCACCAGGGATATGTGGAGAAAGTCTACTTAATGGAGGATGTTGTTAGTCTCCCACCAATACTGAGTGATATAGCTGAGCCTCTCAATGGTTGCCTTTGACCTTTAGCTTGGTAAGAATTAATGAACCCATAAAAAGAAACAAAGCAAAGATAATTATATGTAATGAATATTTAAATAATGTGATTAATGACAGTATGCCTTTTAAGAATAAATGAGAGGTTTTAGAGTCATAGATTCTGAAACATAAGCCAGATATTCTGGATTTCACCGATTCCTGGCTCAATTTGCTCATTTGCTACTGTTATATTAAAAAAAAATACACTTTATGCAACGCTGCTTAGCTAGGGTTAAACTATTCCCGGCGCCATAAAGTCTGCTCTTCTAATTTTTCTTTAGAACTACCCAGTTTTTTAGTTTTAGCACTCAAATCTGTTTCTTTGAGCTCAGCACTTGTTCAGAACTCGTAAGCACTAAATAAACTACAAATTACTACAGCACTCAACTTTCCTCACTTGTCTAGAGGAAAACAGTTTTTAGTACTTAATACATAAGCACCTATCCAGCCATGTCTAAGGGTCAGCTCCCGGTGTTTTCTAATGTCTACCTGATGAATCTGGGCATCTTGGGGCAATGCAGCAATTGCATCATGTACACAGACAACCCTCTCCTCCTACCACCCAACACTACAATCTGTGAGAGATGCACTTATATAGCCAAACTGGAAGCAAAGCTCTCTTCACCCAAGTCTGGACTAGGCAGTCAAGAGGAGAAGGTAAACACTTGCACCACACCACACTCATCACATAGTCCCTCAAAACCTACACCACCAAAACACACACATAGCAACACAAAACACATACCTACATTCACAGAGACTCTCAATAAAAATCTGCTGAAGTAACAGAGACCTCCAAAGCAGAAATGCATGCAACCTCCACCCCCAAACCCAACTCAAATGACACATAGCCCACAAACTCAGTGTGCCACTCAACCACAGCCCATAAGGCATAACAACGTGCCCAACACTCTAGTCATAGGTGACTCTACAGTCAGGCACACTGATGTTCCACTCACCATGCTAAACAAGACGAAAGTTACTGTCAGCTGCCTGTCAGTTGCCAAGATCTGCCACATAAAGCATGCACTCAGGTCACTCCACAACAAGTACAAATATGACTCTGTCATTGTCCATGTTGGTGTGAATGACCTAAGACGTACCTCCCTGGACTACATGAAAAGAGACATGGAGGAACTCTCCGATCTTGTAACCCAGGCAGGTATGACCCTAGCCCTGAGTAGCATCCTGCCATCACCCAGAATGATACCACAGTACAAGGACAAAATGATTGACTTCAACAAGTGGCTAAGCTTCTGGTGTCATTCTAAGGGGATCCAGTATCTGTCTGCCTGGGATGACATGATCGACAGACCATGATGCTTTGCCAGAGATGGCCTGCACCTTTCACCCTTGGGATTCCGGATACTGGCTAAGGCTCTTGCCACCCCTATATTGCCTTTTTTAGGCAAGGTTCAAATGACAAATTCACCACTGTAACAGGTACAAGCAAGCAAAATCCGAGGGTAATGCTACTCAATGCTAGAAGTCTAAACTTCAAAATGTATTCACTCGAGGCACTCCTTAAAATGGAGAACATCGACATCTGTGCAGTGACAGAGAACTGGTTCAAGGCTCCAGAGAGCACCCCTGCATTACCAGGCTATAATTCATACCACACATTTTGGCCACCTAATCTGGACCGAAACACTAAAGGTGGAGGCGTGTCCATATTCATTAAGGATATCCACACCTCCAGGCTAGTTGCTCAGCATAATGCATCCGAGATTATCCAAGTGCAACTAACTCTGGGCAAGACCGCAATCCAAATTTTAACTTGCTACAGATCCCCCACCATGCCCCAGGATTCCCACTCCTCATTTCTTGATTTTGTGTCTTTCAGCTTTTCCTGGTTAGGGGTCGCCACAGCAGAACTCCGGTCTGCTAATGATTGGTAGTTGATTTTTATGTGCCAAGTTACCAGCCCTGAAGCACAACCTTCAATGAAGGTATGCCCATTCACGCATGTCTCTACACAGAAGATGCTCTAGCTGAGAATCGAACCGGACAGCATCTTACTGTGAGGCGACAACGCTACTGCAGCACCACCACCATTTCTTGATACACGGGAAAATATTAGGGTACAACTCAACACCCTAATAATGGGTGATTTCAACTATCCCACCATTAACTGGGAAAACTACTCATGTACCAACTCTTTTCAACGTTTTCTGGAATTCATAAATTCCAATGCCTTGGATCAACTCATCCACACCCTCACCAGGGGCAGCAATATCCTAGACCTGGTCATTACCAATGTGGGGGACCAGTGTTCCACACCAGAGGTCAATTCCTTGTTGGTCAGATCCGACCACAAGCTAATTAGCCTAGACATCCACATCCTGCCCCCATTCCACCTTAAAAAATTTCTCCAAAGCCAACTTCACACTTCTTAAAGACAGAAATGGCAAACTTCACAGCACTCATGCAGATGGACAATAGAGGTACAACTGCTGAAACCTACACAAATGCACTTTATAAGCACTTACATGAGTGCATGGATCATGCTATCCCTAACAGAACCAAGATGCTATCCTCCAAAAAAAGGAAGCCAATCTGGTGGTCCCCTGCCATAAAGAAATTCTACAACAGAAGAAAGAAACTGTTGCAAAAAAGAATAAAATTCCATGACTGGAAGAACTCCTTGGTCAGCCTCAGTAAGAAGCTGAGATCCCTCATAAAATCCTCCAAAGCTAGTTATGAAAACAGAATTGCCACTGATTCTAAAGACAACCACAAAGCATTCTATAGCTATATCAAGAATCTCAATGGCAACACTCAGATCTGCTCTGAGTTACAGCACAATGGCACTAAATATACAGAACCAACTGATATTGCCAATATCCTGGCAGATAGATTCAGTGCTAACTTTACCCCCCACCCCCTAAAGGACCCATCTCTATACCGGAAGAATGCAAAGTTCCTGTAATAATGGCTGCACAGGTAAAAACCACACTCTTCAAAGCCAAGAATACAGCATCCATGGGACCTAACAACATCCCAGACTGCATTCTACATGAACTACAGAATGAACTGGCACCCCACCTAAGCACCATGTCCAATCATAGCCTCACCTCAGGCTTTGTGCCCACTGAATGGTGCACAGCAATGGTTATCCCACTCCACAAAGGGGGAGCCACCACGGACCCTGGGAACTACCACCCCATAAGCCTAATGAGCCTGGTCTGCAAGGCCATGGAACGTATCATCATGGAACTTATAAACAAAGACAATGGTAATCCCCAAACTCTGGACCCCACCCAGTTCAGGTTTGTAAAAGGCAGATCATGTCTCCTAAACCTGATTGACTTCTTTGAAGCAGTCACCAAAGCCATAGACGAGGGTAAGGTGGTTCACATAGCCTATCTAGATCTAGCCAAGGCTTTTGACACCATCCCCCACTCTGGAATTATAGAAAAACTCACTAAACTAGGTATAAATCCTTATGTCACAAGATGGATTGCCAACTGGCTCACTGACAGAACCCACACTGTGAAAGTAGCAGACTCCAAATCCTACTTCAGACCAGTGACAAGTGGAGTACCACAGGGTTCATTCCTGGGTCCTCTCCTGTTTGGTATCTACTTTTCTGAAGTACAGGCTAACACAGAAGGTCTTTGGCTAACAAAGTTCACAGATGATTGCAAACTAGGAGCCATAATTGAAACTCCTACCGAAGTGGACATCCTACAAAAGGGCCTCACTGAGACAGATGCCTGGTGTCAAAGCCATGGCCTCAAGCTCAATGCCAAAAAGTGCATTGTCATCCCCTTTGGTAAAAACTCTGTATCCATGAGCTACCACATAGGTGGTAGTCTAACACCAAAAGTGTGATAAAAGACCTTGGGACACAGGTGGACAGTGGTCTCTCCTTTGATAATCACATCACCACAGTGGTCAGGAAATCCTTCTACGTGGCACACCTCATCACAAAAGGATTCTCATCCAGGAAAAAAAGCGGTCATTGTTCCCCTCTACTCATCACTCATTAGACCCATTATAGAGTACAATGCCCCTTTTGGTATGTACCTCACAAGACATCTACAACAACTGGAAAGGCTGCAGACATACCTCACAAAGAGGATTACTGGCCTCAAATAGATGCCCTATGAAGACTGTCTCAAAAAACTCCAGCTTTACTCTGTCACATATCGCCTACTCAGAGGCGATCTCTGCCTAACATACAAAGCTATGTCAAACCCAGAGCTGTTGGACATGCTCCACTTAAAGAAATCCCAATCCCTCCAAGCTACATGCTCTAGGGTCCTAAACCTTGTCACCACAATAAACAGAACATGCTGGAGGGATAGATTCCTGTCCCATTGACTTCCCATACTCTGGAACAAACTACCTATCTATATCAAACAAAGCTCTTCATTAGCACTCTTCAAGAAAAATCTTGATGATTGGATGGGAAATAGGAAATTCACCCCGGGGATCACCTCTGTGGCAATGCTCGACAGGGGCACAGGAAAATAATTTTCTTGGGTGTCGAAAGCCAGGGTACCTTTTTGGCTAGGCTTGTATAGGCCCTAGGGACGATAGCCTAGTACCTACCTTTGAACCTATGAACCTATAAGAGTGAGCCATATCCTTACAAACATATTTTCTACTCCCACCACCACCATCCTGTCACTCTGTTGCACCCTAATACAACACTACCACCAGTCCACAGGTCAACATCTGCCATTGACAAATGCTTGTTTTATATAATGTCTTAGGAATTTTCTTCATCACTCTTAATTTCCAATGTTAAGTGTTCTCTATTTACTAAAAGTGGGATATGGTAGTGAGACAGTGGGATGTAAAAAGATGATAACAAATCCTTGGTGTTACAGCCAGCCCTTGTGTAAAGGGATAAAGCCCTAACTATGGCTCAGGCGACCTGGGTTTGATTAGCACCTTGGGTGTCTGAGAAGCTGGCAGAGAGGGGAGACATAGTTCAAGGAGGTGAGTAGCACCTGGCTGTTCGAATAAATGCAAGGATTGGGGGGAGGCAGTGAAGTAAAGGCAGGTCATAACTCCTCTCCAGGAAGCAGAAGCAGTTGCCAGCACTGTCTCCAGTTTGTACTGAGGATCCTCACTGGTACCCAAATCACTAGATGAAGTCCTGGAAGAAGTGGAGGAGCAGGTAGACCCTTCAATGGATGAAGGCACTGGGACAGCCAAATGAGTGAACCAGGTAGGGGGAGGAAAAAAAAGAAATCCTTGGTGCTGTGAATAACAAAAACTGCCTTCGATATTCAACCCCTTAAATTATTAACTTGTGAAGTGAGCATGCTATGGTAACAGTTTTGGAATGCAATATCTCCAGCCCCATAAATAGATGTCCCGTTGTTTGGTAGTATGTTTACTTCTGTTTCCAGAGAAGAACATTGCAGATCAATGCTGTCAGCTGTGAAGAAAAGTTCTCTGTAAAACTGAGCAGTGTTCTTGAACACTGAACACAATGAATCAAACAGTATATGTATGAAATACAAGACAATGAAATTACTATGTTTTCTGAAGTTTGTGTCTACTACTTCATGAAAAGCACAGACTTTCAGATCAATACATAATCTAATGAAAATGTTAGATAAGAATGCTTTTTTTCACAAAGCAGTGTAATTATAATTAATGATTTATAGCCTTAGTCATAGATCACTTCCTTTTTTCAGATTAATAAATATCACATGCATAAACTAAGATTTGAGAGCTCCATGTGCAGTTACAAATAATGAGTTCTTGCACTGTTCAGTGTGCAGGGCTAAGCTGAGTAGCATAACATTTTGTTTACTTTTTATTCTTTGCTTATTAATTTAACCCCAGGAACTACTGACATAGTAGACATTCAGCACTTCCAGCCTTGACCAAAGCAAAAGGCTGTTGACAAGAAATGAGTCAGCTAACTGATGCCCGATTTATGCAATGCTGATTGCTCACTTATAGGTTACACAATTCAGACAGGCACGCTTCTCTAACTGTGCTTGCCTTAGCAGCACTCCAGCATTGTTTTGACAAGTCGAGACTCTTCTTTTGCAGGCTAATTTGCCCATTTGCCATGCTGAATTTTCTGCACAGAGTGTAATAATACTGATTTTTGTATGCAGATCTTATTTTACACTTTCTGAGTATTCCACTGTATATTGTACTGACCTTGTCTGTGTAAGTGCTATGTGACCGAATCTAAATTATGGGAGTCATTGCTTTTTCTGCTTATTTTTTCTCCTTTTCTGCGTAATTATGCAGTGTATAGTCATGCGATATTTTACTTAGTATTCTTGCCATTACTGATGCTTGATATCATTTTAAATATTCTGGATATTTTCTGCCTGGGTCCCCTCTGTAAATCAACTGTCCTGAAGTGCTCATTCCATTTACCACATCATATAAACAAAGCATCAGTCAAACAGACTGCATTTTGCCATGTGGGTAGCCCATTGTACAGCTTTTCTGTTGTCACAGATTAAGCCTGGTATAAATGCAGTAATTACAAAAAAAGTGCACCGCTCTAGAGATAGTGGCTATGGCCAGCTACGGGTTGACTCAGAGAGCTTGGTCACAGCCACTCAAGTTATACACTGACCATCACAGAAAAAAATATTTGTGCTCTCAAACCCAAAATCAGACTACTAGCACTCTGATGAGCCCCAATGATTTGGGCCTGATGATGCAAAACAGGAAAATGCTGGAATATCCTATTGAAAGCTATGAGGGCATAGGCTGTCCTCTTGTTTATAGTCAGCCTAATTTCATTCTGACCTCCACTTCAACCTCAACACTGGAACCTGGCCACTAGAGTTTAACTGACCTTCAGACATCTATTTTAACTACTCTGATATTGAAGGCCAGGAGCAACAAAGAACCACACCAATAAATCATACCTTAGATGATTTTACTTATTAGAATTAATGATAAATGCAAATAAATATATACATGAGCAAGGACAGGCTACTAAAATGGCACTAGAAGAGTAGTAAATTATTGAAAAAGTGGACAAGTTCTTATAAACCCTAGTACTAGACCCCCCCGTATACTGTACAGAAGGACAAGCCTCTCTATTCGACCTTACCAGCCAATCAGTAAAACCGTTCACTGTACCTATCCAGGCATGTCCAAAGGGCAGTTTCAGGTGTACTCTCCAGTCCAACTGGTGAATCTGGGCATTTTGAGGCAATGTTACAACTGCCTCATATACAAAGACAACCCTCTCCTCCTACTACCAAACACTAATACATGCGAGAGATGCAAATACAGCCAAAATGGAGGCTAAGCTCTCTCAACCCAAGACTGGATCAGACAGTCAAGAGGAGAAGGGAAATACTTGCATCATACCACCAGTCTCACATAGATCCATTAAACCAGCACCGGCAAAAAACACACATAAATACATAAAAACATACTCGGAGGCTCTAAATAAAAATCTACAAAAGCAACAGAGACCTCCAAAGCAGACATCCAAGCAACCTCCAACCCCAACACAAACCATGAAACACATTTATTTTTTATTTATTTAAATTTGTTGACCGGGAGTGTCCGACTGGACGTAGGTCCATTTTCAGCGGAGGCCCGGGGAGAAAAGCTCCACAGTTAAAATAAACAGACAGTATATACATTAGATTACATAGTAAATAACAATTTACATAGCAATTACTTACAACATATTTACAGATGAAGAACATAGTACATCAGTAGACAACCAGAATCTTGATCTGT
Organism: Protopterus annectens; assembly: GCF_019279795.1. Taxonomy (NCBI): domain Eukaryota; kingdom Metazoa; phylum Chordata; order Ceratodontiformes; family Protopteridae; genus Protopterus; species Protopterus annectens. The sequence continues at coordinate 150,720,432 of NC_056744.1, read as the reverse complement.
GAAGTGCATACCGGACATTAACAAATGTTACAAGAAGAAGTTCGTGCTGTATAATAAGTACTGGCTTATGAGCATTTGAGCTTGCTATAATCAAGGTAGTTAGTGGAGTGGAAAGAAAGGTAGTGGTTGGATGGGGTGGATGATATTAGAGTGGGAGTTGCAAGGGCATAGCCAGCATATTTTTAGTTGCGCTTTTAGTAAAGTTTTGAAGTGGGTGCCTGATGGTATGGAGGTAATTGTGGGTGGGAGTGAGTTCCATAATTTGGCTATGGGGCAAGAGAATAGTGCTTCACCAGCAGAGTTATTGGCTTTAGTGATCTGCAAGTGATTTTTGCTGCTGGATCTTAGTGGTCTGGTGGTGCGATAGGGTTGGAGTAGATTCTGGAGGGATGGGACATTTAGTGGATGGTTTACTAGTTTGTGGGCGAGTGAGAGTTGATACCACTGTAGGAGGTGAGTGAGTTCAAGCCAGCTCAGTTCAGCAAGTGAGAGACAGTGGTGACTATGGTAGGATGCCCCTGAGGCGAATTTGGCGATTTTGTTGTAGCAGGTCTCTAGCTTGTTTAGATCATATTGCCTTAGGTTGGTATATATTGGAGAGGCATAAAGTAGGGTGGAGATAAGGTGGGAATTTGCTATTGAAATCTTTGCTGCTTTGGTGAGAAATTGCTTATTTCTGTATAACGCTCCTAGTTTTTTGTGGACTTTTTTTATAGTCATGGATATGTGAATGTCAAATTTTAGTTTATTGTCTATTTCCACTCCTAGCAATTTGGTGTGTTCAGTTGGGTATATAGTGGTGTTGTCTTTTGCCGTGATGTTAAAGTGAGAGTTGTTTTGAGTATGTTTGGTGGGTTGAAAGATGAGTAGTTTAGTTTTGTTTGGGTTGAGTTAATCGGGCATCGGATAACCATGTTTCAACAGAGGAAAAGGCTTCCTGTGTGACTTTTTGCAGTTTTGGTAGGGACTGGGCTGAGCAGATGATGGTCGAGTCATCTGCGTATTGTATGAGTGTGCCATGTTTGGTGGCAGAGGCTAGATTATTGGTGTAAACAGAGAAGAGTAGGGGTCCAAGGATGGATCCTTGGGGAACCCCTATGGAGACAGGTAGTTGGGAAGATATGTCATTCTGCCATACAACGGATTGTTGGCAGTCAGACAGGTAACTCTGAAACCAGTTGGTGACTGATTGTGAGAAGGATAGGTTATTGAGGACAGAGATAAGTTGTTTGTGTGGGACCATGTCAAATGCTTTAGATAGGTCTTGGAAAGTAGCAGAGGAGAGATAGCCATTGTTTTTATGCTGAAGGATAGTGTTAGTAAAGGAGAGTAAGGCAGTGGTGGTGTTATGGTTTGGTCGGAAACCATGCTGAGTACTGGAAAGGAGGTTGTTAGTAAGGAGGTAGTCTGAGACCTGAGAGTGTATGCATCTCTCTAGTATTTTGGAGAGTGGAGAGAGAATAGCTATGGGGCGGTAGTTGGTTAGTTCTGTGGAGGGTCTGCCTTTGTGGAGGGGAATTATATGTGATACTTTCCACATTGTGGGAACGTAACTTTCTGACAGAGATCGGTTAATCAAGATGGATACTGGGTAGGCCAGAGCATCAGCTGCGATTTGTAGGTATTCACTTGGGAGGCTGTCTGCTGCTAATTTGGTGGGTTTAAGTTTAGTTAAGAGTTTTTTTATGTTGGAGGTAGGTACAGGAGAAAAAGAGAAGGCAGTGGGGAGATTACTAGTTGAAGGTGTGGGTTGGAGGGGAGGGGGGTTGTGTTGTTTAGCTAGTGATAGTATGGTTTGGGTGAAGTGTGTGTTGAATGAGGTAGCAATATTTTCTGAGGAGTGAAAGATGTTAGGAGGAGGGGTACTGATTTTACCTGGGTGGAGGATGGAGTTTATGGAGGACCAGAATTGTTTGGGGCTGTGTTGTGAGGAGACTAGGGCAGACTGGTAGTATTGGGATTTGTCCTGTTTTATTAGCTTTTTGACTCTATTGCATAGTTCTAGGAATTTCTGTCTAGCTGAGGGGGTTTTGGTTTTGTGCCAGTGCTCCCAGGCTTTATCCCTGTTTTTTATTTCTGACTTAGTGGTTTCTGTAGCCATGGGGAGGGTTGTGCTTTGGTTCTGGAGAATCTTATGGGGGCATGGTAATTAAGGATGTTCAGGAAGGTAGTATTAAAAAATTCAACTGCATCATCTAGACTGAGGTACTTTAGAGGATGCCAGTTACATTCTTTGAGGGATGAGATGAATGTGAGTGGGTTAAAGTTTAGTTTTTTACGTATTTGATGGTAGATGACAGGTTTAGCTAGGTATAGGTATTTTTTGAGTAGGAATGTTGGGGAGTGATCACTGAGGCTATCTGATAAGCAGCCTGTTATATATGACTGGGGGGCTCTTACTGACTAGTATCCATTCCAGGGTAGAGTGCTTGCTGGAGTTTTTATTTATCCTTGTTGGTGACTGGACTAGTTGAGTGAAGCCATGAAGGTGTACATGATGGGTTGGATTGTTGCCAGAACAGGATTGTCAGTCAATATTGAAATCACCTAAGATGATAGTTTCTTGGGGGAGATGGTGGGTAGACCAGCTGAGGAGGTTTTCTAGGGGAGGGATGTTTTGGCCACATACTTCACAAAACCAGTGTGCCATGCAATCACAGCCCTTAAGGCAAAATAACATACCCAACACACTAGTAATAGGTGACTCTGTAGTCAGACACACTGACGTCCCACTCACTAGCTTGAACAAGGAGAAGGTTACTGTTAGCTGCCTGTCAGGTGCCAGGATCTGCCACATAATGCAAGCACCCAAGTCACTCCAGAACAAGTACAAATATGACTCTGTCATTGTCCATATTGGTGTGAATAACCTGAGCTGTACCTCCCTGGACTACATGAAAAGAGACATGGAAGAGCTCTCTGATCACGTAGCCCAGGCCAGTATGACCGTGACCCTGAGTAGCATCTTGCCCTCACCAAGAATGATACTATGGTATAAAGAAGAAATTATCAATTTCAACAATAGGCTAAGTTTCTTGTGTCATTCAAAGGGGATCCAGTGTCTGTCCACCTGGGATGACATGCTCGACAAGCCACGCTGCTTCACTAGAGACGGCATGCATGTGACACCCTTAGGCTTTCGAATACTGGCCAAGGCTCTTGCCACCCCCATAGTGCCTTTTTTAGGCAAGGCTCAAAAGACAAACCCACCACTGTAAATAGCACAAGTAACAAAAATCTGAGGGTAATGCTACTCAATGCCAGAAGTCAAAACCTCAAAATGCACGCACTCAAGACACTTTTCAGTATGGAGAAAATCTATATATGCGCAGTAACAGAAACCTGGTTTAAGGCTCCAGAGAGCACCCCAGCACTACCAGGCTACAACTCATACTATACATTTCAGCCACAGAACCTGGATCGAAATGCAAAAGGCAGGGGCATATCCATATTCATCAAGTATACCCACACCTCCAGGTTAGTGGCACAGCACGATGCTTCAGAGATCATCCACATGCAGCTCAAATTGTAGCTTGCTACAGATCACCCACCATATCCCAGGACCCCCATTCCGCATTTCTGGAAACATTGGGAAACATAAAGGTCCTAGCAAACACCCTAATATTGGGTGATTTCAATTACCCAAACATTAACTGGGAGAACTAATCAAGTACTAACTCCCTTGCCCAACATTTTCTACAATTTATAAACTCAAATACCCTGGATCAACTGGTCAACACTCCCACCAGTGGTGACAACATATAGGACCTGGTCATCACCAACATGGGCGACCGGTGTTCCACACCGGAGGTCAACCCCTCGCTGTTAGATCTGACCATATATCACTCTGGATATCCACATTCTGCCCCCACCCCTGATCAAGGAAGCCACCATGAAAAACTTTTCAAAAGCAAACTTCACGTTACTTAAGACCAAGGTGGAAAGTTTCAAAGCCCCATGCTAAAGGATAATGCTGTCCAAGCTGCAAAATTCTTTACTAATGCATTCTGAGCATCTACAAGAATACATGGATCATGCTATCCCATGCACAACCAAGACTCACTCCTCCAAGAAAAGGTAACCAGTCTGGTGGACCGCTGCCATAAACAAGCTATACAATACAAGGAGGAAACTAGTACAGAAAAGCGTATCATCAAGAAACTACGATCCCTCATAAAATCATTCAAGGCTAGCTTCAAAAGAAAAATTGCCAAAGACTCCAAAGATAACCACAAGAGATTCTTTAGCTATGTCAAGAATCTAAGTGGCAATGCTCAGATCTGCTCAGAGTTAGTGTAGAATGGCACAAAATACACTGAACTGACCGTTATCGCCAACATCCTGGCAGACAGATTCAGTGCAAACTTCACCCCACTCTCACCCCCAAAAGGGCTCATAACCATACCAGAAGAATGTAGAGACCCTGAAATCACAGACACTCAGGTTAAAACAGTCCTCTCCAAAGTCAAAAACACAACATCAATGGGACCGGACGATGTCCCAGGCTGCATCCTACATGAGCTCAAAGATGGACAAACCCCTCACCTAAACACACTGTTCAAACTCAGCCTCTCCACAGGCTATGTACCCATAGAGTGGCGCACAGCAACGGTTATTCCACTCCAAAAAGATGGAGCCATAACAGATCCCAGGAACTATCGCCGTATAAGCCTGACTAGCTTGGTCTGTGAGGCTATGGAGTGCATCATCATTGAACTCATTAACAGAGACATTGGGAACCTCCAAACACAGGGCCCTACCCAGTTTGGCTTTGTTAAGGGCAGATCATGCCTTCTAAACCTGGTGGACTTCTTTGAGACAGTTACTGAGGTTATAGATGAGGGAAAGGTGGCGCACACAGCCTACCTAGACCTCACAAAGGCCTTTGATACCGTTCCCCATTCTGGTATTATAGACAAGCTCACCAGCCTCAACATAAACCCCTATGTCACAAGATGGGTTGCCAACTGGCTCACGGACAGAACCCACATGGTGAGAGTTGCGGGAGCTAGGTCTGACTCTAAACCGGTTACAAATGGTGTTGCCCAGGACTCAGTCCTAGGACCCCTCCTGTTCTGCATATACTTCTCAGAGGTACAGGCAAGCACAGAAGGACTATGGCTGACCAAGTTCGCAGACGACTGCAAACTAGGGGCTATAATTGACTCTCCGGCTGACACAGACATCCTCCAAAAGGGTCTCAGTGAGATGGATACCTGGTGTCAAAATCATGGCCTCAAGCTAAATGCCAAAAAGTGCATAGTCATCCCCTTTGGAAAAAACAAAGTACCCACAAACTACCACATAGGTGGTAGTCCCTTAAATACGGAAGATGTAATAAGGGATCTGGGGATCCAAGTAGATAGTAATCTCTCCTTTGATAATCACATTGCCAAAGTGGTTAGAAAATCCACCACATCACAAAAGAGTTCGCATCCAGATCAAAAAAGGTCATTGCGCCCCTCTACTCATCACTCATTAGACCCATCATAGAGTACAACACCCCATTTGGGATGTACCTTACAAGACATCTGCAACAGCTGGAAAAACCACAGAAGTACCTTACCAAGAGGATCACTGGCCTCACACAGATGCCCTATGCAGCTCGACTAAAGAAACTCCAGCTGTACTCGGTTGCATACCACCTACTCAGAGGTGATCTCTGCCTGACATATAAGGCCATGTTCAACCCAGGACTGATGGACATGCTCCACCTAAAGAAAACCATATCCCCTTGAGCCACACGCTTTAGGGATCTAAATCTCACCACAACAATAAATATGACGTGCTGGGGGGATAGATTCCTGTCCCAGAGACTTCCCATGCTTTGGAACAAGATTCCAATCTGCATTAGGCAGAGCTCCTCGCTAACACTCTTCAAGAGAAACCTTGACGAGTGGATGGGAAACAGAAAGTTTCCCCAGGCATCACTTCAGTGGCTCTGCTAGACAGAGGCACAGGGAACTAATCTAAGGGGGCGGCGGAAGCCAACACATTCTGGCTAGGCTTATAAATGCCTTCGGGCAGATAGCCTAGTACCTACCTATGAACCTATGAACATGAATAGAACAGAATTCAATTGCACATAGCCATCAATCAATATGACATTTTAAGCAATGCACTGTTTAAAAAGTCTCCCAAATAAACTGTAATAAAATGATCAGAAATAATTTTTATGAACTGCTCCTTTCATGGATGCAGATGTGCTGAATGGCTTATATAAGGCTTTTGAGGAGCAACAACTCCTTTTTTATGTAACAAAATTCATTTATTTATTGATTTAACATTGGTTACCTGGGTCAATGCACTGGTCCGAGGACCCTTTTCAGACAGTCTTTATGTAACACTTTGCAATCTGCATATATTTGTGAACAGAGATAACACACAGAAGTTCAACTGATAAAATAGCTAACAGCAGTACTAGATACACATGCTGCCATACAATTAGCAGTACACAAGAGCTGAAACATTGCATGTCTTAAAACACAAGACTATCAGGTAAAATTAAGTAGGATTACACTGGTCGAAGCATCACAACTGGTAAAATATATATACATATTTACAACATGCTAGTTATTGCATATCCTGTCAGGCTAAATGAACTTGAGACCATGTATGTGGTCAAGCTGTAAAAAACAACTATCCTGGCCATCAATGTATTCACGCTAGTTACCTTCCACCTGCTGCTCTTCTAGCATGTTGTGGGATGTTATGAGATTATTTGTTTCTCACTTTTTTAGGCAGCTTATTTCAGTTAACTGGAGCAACTTTAGAAAATGCTTGCTCAGGACTTGCTAAAGTAAAACAGACACTCTGGGACCAGGCTCTCAACTTTTCTATTTTCAGGCTTGAATTACACCATGCACAAGGTTTTCCTATTTTAAGAGGCGTATCCATATTTTGAGGCTTGATTTACCCTTTCACACAATTTTCTGAATCCCCTTATCACATGTAATTTTTGAAGCTGTCTCAAACACAGAAAACCACACAACATGACTGACATTCTAGTGGCAACAACAGTTTAAAGAAAGAGGACACATCTTACATCTCCCTTTTTCTGAAACAAAAAATAAATGACTTTTTATGGTAGAATTTTGCAATACAGTTCATTAAGTCTACAGATTTTACACTGTTATTTTAATAATGTGCATACATTTTTCAATCATTTTGGTCATCCTGCTTTTTTAAGCATGTGTTTCTGCACAGTATCTCATGTTCCTACTGTAAGCAAGAAGAGTTGTGTGCTATTTAGTATTCAGTATTTATATTAATTAGATATCCAGATTTTTAGCTGAATATTACTACTTTTCAAGGGCATTAGTAACTATTTTCATTTGCGCATTCTCTAGGGCACTGTTCTGGATGAATTTTTCAGTGAGTAAATACTACTTATTTGGAGTGTATTCCAGGTTGGTGGGTGAGGTGACGTCCCTGTTCTAAATTAGCTTAAATGATGGAATATTTAATAGGAAGTTAGCTCAAGATACATTTGGTAGCCAGTTTGCTACTTATTAGTTTGTAGTGATGGTCTGTATTTGGATTTATGTTTATAAATCTGAGTATTTTTTTTTTTGCAAAATTGTAAAATTTTGCATTGATAGAAATGAAGTAACTGGTAAGGTATACACATAACAAAAGATGAGAACTTTAATTACAATAGGCCGAGGTGGTGCAGCAGTTAGTGTTGCTGCCTCACAGCAAGAGGTTCTCTGGTTCGATCCTTGGCTGGGGTGCCTTCTGTGTGGAGTCTGCATGTCCTCCCTGTGGTCGTGTGGGTTTCCTCCGGGTGCTCTGGTTTCTTCCCACATCACAAAGACATGCCGTAGGTGAATTGGACACTCTAAATTGGCCCTAGGTGTGAGTGTGTGTATGTGTGTGTGTGTGTGTGTGTGTGTGTGTGTGTGTGTGTGTGTGTGTGTGTGTGTGTGTGTGTGTGTGTGTGTGTGTGTGTGTGTGTGCCTTCTGTGGAAGGTTGGGTGCTGGGCTGGCAACTTGGCACTGTAAAACTCCTCTGCCAATAATGAGCAGACAGGTGATCTGCTGTGGCGACCCCTAACCGGGAAGAAGCTGAAAGAAGAAGAAGCTTGCCTGGCTTTCTCAGTGAGGAGAAATGAGATTCTATAGACAGTTTTTAGTTGAGTTAGCTCTTTTTGGATTTGGTTTGAACATGTGGAAGTAATACAAGGTTCTTAAAAGGCCTAAATATTTCACTTCTGTTACCATGGGCAGTTTTTGACCATAGTGTTCTGTCAGTGTTAAGTGGCCAGCATTTGTCAGTCATTTAGGTGTGCCCATACCTCTCAATTTCTTAGTGCAAGAAATCTGGACAAAGCCTGACAAAATGGGGGTCAGGGGGAACAAAGGCCCCAAAAATAGAGACAGATTTTAGACGTTGCTCTTATAAACTTAGAAAGTTGCTAGAATAACAGGGTTTGTGTTAACATACATTTTTCTGAAAGATTTAAAGTCTGAAACTCAAATGTATGCCATTATTTACTGACTTCAATCCTCAGATCATCCCAGTGGTTTTCCAGAAAACCACACATTTTATGAGGAACAGACCAAAAATATGAGGCAAAAAAATCTGGATAGTTAAGAGGTGTGCCTACTAACATAATTTGCTGGTTTTGCATGTTCAAAGTGAGGTTGTTTTTGCAGCCAGTTCCAAAGCAATGCTAGGCTAACCTGCAGTGAGTTGTTGATTGCTTTGTCAGTGCTACTAGTTCTTGTGAAAACACTGTCATCTGTGTATAGAAAGAAATTTATGTGTGAGTAAAGAGAACAATAAGGTTCCTAACACTGACCCTTTTGGCATACTACCTGATTTATAGGAAGAATATAAATATGTATTTATATTGCTTGCTGACACAAGAAAAGCTCTATTAGAAAGATAGTTTGAAAGCCAAGAGAAGACTTCTGATAAAAAGCCACAATATTGCACAATATTGCAGGTTTTGTAGAAGAATGCTCTGACTGACAGTCTAAAAGGCCTCTTTCAAGTTAACAAACATAACTCCTGTAAGCTGAGCGTCTTCCATGTTACTTACTATTTCATTACTCATAACTCACTAAGTTCATAGTAGATTACAATTAGTATGGTAAATTTGCTGTTTAACAGTTTGTTTGTCCTTTTTTTGTATGTCTTCCATGATTTGTTGTAAACCAGTTTTTCTGGTAGTTTTGCTAGGATGACGATTTTGGCAGTAGGTCTGAAGCTATTTGCTGAGTTAGGATTGGTGGTTTGGGGGACAGACCAAATTAAAGCATGTTTAATTAGCTGTAGCAGAACAGAGACTGAAAATGTAAACCAATGGTTTATAGATTAGTACTAGTTTAGCTCCCCTTGTAGGCCATTTTAAGTCTAGCCATATAAGAAACAAACTTTGTATTTTTACATCTTTAAGGTAAACACCTTAACCATTATGCAAACCTCCCAATCATAAATAGGTTTTCAGATTAATACTAGGCTAACTGCTCTTGTAGGCTATTTTAAGCCTAGCCAATTACCCCATGTGACAAAACAAACTTTGTATTTTGCATCTGTAAGGTAAACACCTTAACCATTATGCAAACCTCCCAATAATAAATAGGTTTATAGATTAATACTAGGCTAACTGCTCTTGTAGGCTATTTTAAGCCTAGCCAATTACCCCATGTGAGAAACAAACTTTGTATTTTACATCTGTAAGGTAAACACCTTAACCATTATGCAAACCTCCCAATCATAAATAGGTTCACAGATTAATATTAGGCTAACTGCTTTTGTAGGCTATTTTAAGCCTAGCCAATTACCCCATGTGAGAAACAAACTTTGTATTTTGCACCTGTAAGGTAAAGACCTTAACCATTATACAAACCGCTCAATCATAAATAGGTTTACAGATTAATACTAGGCTAACTGCTCTTGTAGGCTATTTTAAGCCTAATCAATTAACCCATGTGAGAATCAAACCCTGCACCTTGCATCTGTAAGGCAAATATCACCTAACTGTCATGTTTAATCATATTCTCACCTCAGGCTTTGTGCCCACTGAGTGACGCACAGCTACAGTTATCCCACTCCACAAGGGGGGATCCACCCTGGATCCCGGAAACTACCGCCCCATCAGTCTGATGAGCCTGATCTGCAAGGCCATGGAATGTATTATTATGGAACTTATAAACAAAAATATTGGCAACCTTCAAACATTGGACGCCACCCAGTTTGAGTTTGTGAAGGGCTGATCTTGTCTCCTGAACCTGATTGACTTCTACGAATCAGTCTCCAGAGCCGTGGATGAGGTTAAGGCAGTCCACACTGCCTATCTGGACCTCACCAAGGCCTTTGACACCATCCCCCACTCTGGAATCATAGATAAACTTACTAAGCTGGGCATTAATCCCTACGTCACTTGATGGGTTGCCAACTGGCTTACTGACAGAACCCACACTATAAAAGTAGCTGACTCCAAATCCAGCTCCAGACAAGTGACAAGTGGAGTACCTCAGGGTTCAGTCCTGGGACCGCTCTTGTTTGGCATCTACTTCTCTGAAGCACAGGCCAACACTAAGGGACTTTGGCTAACAAAGTTTGCAGATGTCTGCAAACTGGGATTATTGAATCTCCAAATGATGTGGATACTCTACAAAAGGGCCTTACAGAAACAGATGCTTGGTGCCAGAGCCATGGGCTCAAGCTCAGTGCCAAGAAATGTATAGTTATCCCCTTTGGGAAAAAACATGTACCCATGAATTATCACATAGGTGGCAGTACACTAAACACTGAAAGTGTGATAAGAGACTTAGGGACACAGGTGGACAGTGGTCTCACCTTCAATAACCACATCGCCACAACAGTCAGAAAATCCTTCTATGAGGAACACCTCATCACTAAGGGCTTTTCATCCAGAAAAAAGGAGGTCATTGTCCCACTGTACTCATCCCTCATTAGACCCATTATAGAATACAACACCCCATTTGGTATGTACCTCTCAAGACATCTGCAACAACTGGAAAGGCCGCAGAAATACCTCACTAAAAGAATCACAGGCCTAACGCAGATGCCCTATGCTGACCGCTTAAAAAAACTCCATTTATACTTGGTCGCATATCGTCTACTCAGAGGCGATTTCTGCTTAACATGCAAGGCCATGTCAAACTCAGAGCTGTTGGACATTCTACACTTAAAGAAATCCTCATCCCTCAGAGCCACATGCTTCAGGGATCTAAACCTTGTCATCACAATAAACAAAACTTGCTGGAGGGATAGGTTCCTGACTCAGAGACTCCCCAATCTCTGGAATAGGCTGCCCATACATGTCAAACAGAGCGCCTCCTTGGCCCTCTTCAAAAGGAACCTTGACGACTGGATGGGAGAAAGGAAATTCACCCCGGGGATCACTTCAGTCACCCTGCTAGACAGGGGTCCAGGGAAGTAAATAGTGTGGGAAGAAATAGCCAGGGAATTGTTATGGCTAGGCTTGTATAGGCCCTAGGGCCGACAGCCTAGTACAAACCTATGAACCTATGAATTAACCATTATGCCAACCATCCTCTACATGGCAGTTCTCTAAGTATTAACATCAGTGGCTGCATGATGTGGCAGTGGTGCTTTCAGCAGTAGTTTAGTTTAGATAGGAACTCATTGTCTTCTTTCTTGTGAAAACAGAAGAGAGGGAATGTCCACTATTACAGGGAGTACGTATATAAATTGTAGTGAGAAGTATTCTTGTGTGTTTGATGATTTTTTTCTATCAGTAATCAGTTTTGATCTTTGTATCTATTGGAGATATTTGTTTGTATCATTCTGCATAACTCGGGGCTGACCATGATGGTGCAGCGGTTAGCATTGCTGCCTCACAGCAAAAGGTTCTCTGGTTCAATTCATGGCTGGGGTGCCTTCTGTGTGGGTTTTCCCTGGGTGCTCCGGTTTCCTCCTACATCCCAAAGACATGCAGTAGGTGAATTAGTCACTCTAAATTGCCCCTAGGTGTGAGTGTGTGAATGTGTGTGCCTTCTGTGGAAGGTTGGGCTGGCAACTCGACACCATAAAACTCTACTGCCAATCATGAGCGGACAGATGATCCACTGTGGTGACCCCTAACCGGGAAAAGCTGAAAGAAGAAGAAAGAATTCTGCATAACTCTGTTGCTAGCCAGGCATTTGTTAAACAGACTCTAAGCTTTGTTATTTTAGGTAATATCCATGAGGGGTCTTTTAGTCATACTTTTGCTAATTATAAGACTTTTGGCTGATATTGCTATAGCCAGGATTCTGTTTAGGTCCATTTGCAATTAACATTTCCTGTATTAAGACATGCTACTGTAACATTCTTGTTTGAGATTAGATTAATATTCATTAAACAGGCCGTGGTAGTTGCAGAATGGGGACCTGGATTAATATGGATGTCTCTTGAAAGAATTAATTTAATAAGCATAAATATTAATAATGTTTTGATATTGTTTAGTAGAAAAAGTTCAGTGACTGTCTTTGTAATAAATGACTTGTTACAAAATGTTTTCTTTGAAGTATGTGTTACCCATGTTTGCAATGTATCCACCACTTTGAAAAGATTACTTTTATGTGTGGTACAGAATTTACTGTGTAGTTGCAGCTTAGCCTTAGTTGATATTTGTGACATGTAGAAATGTTGTAGAAGGCCATACATTGCTTAAGGAACAGGATTAATAGTCACATCTGTACCAGTTTAGGTATTTTACATGATTAGAGTTATTTTGTATTAAGTATTGTAATGTTTGTTGCTATATTGTTGAGAATGAGTTTAGTGTAACTTTGGGGGAAATACATAGGTTGTTAAGGGTGTTGATCTGATAGTATAAGCTAAGCGAGATCTGAGGGGTCATGAGGGGAGCAAGACAGACCACCAATGAGGAGCTGTGCACGTCAGTCAGCTTGCACATGTGCAGATAGTTCTGTACTAACAGTTTCTAACATGTAAGTAAACAATGGCTACATGTATATATAATGCTGTTCTTAGCATAATGCAAAGGTATACAATGCTATTATTTGTAGTGCTAACTTTTCCTTACAGAAAAATTGTGTTTTCTTTCTGCACAGCTAGCAACCATATGAATACAAATGTAAACTCTGCTACTGCTAAAATAAATGCAGCTGTAAAGTTGCCAAAACTCTTCAGATTTTTTGTGCTGGTCAGCTGGCCAGAAGTAAGTACTTTCTATTTGTAAAGTTACTATAGTGTTAACAAATTATAGGACAGGGAATTTCAACAGCTAGCGCAGCCTAGAATCACTAAGGACACTAGAGAAAGCCCTCACAATCACTTACTATCCAGTAGTTGTGCTGGACTAGTGCCTTGTACCTTGTGATATTAGGGCTTCAAATTAAGCAGTATTGTAGGTTTATTAAGAAGGCTGAAATCACTGGCAACAACTTCTTGACCGACAGCCTCAACTAATAATTAATGTGAGCAGGATGGTGGGAAACTCCAAAGTGGAAACCTACAACAGCTGATAGTATGTTAAGGTTCATCTACTGTTGGTCGAGAATAAATTGTTGAAGGTCTCACTTCACTGATTGCAGTTCTCCAATCTGCAACTCACCACTCACTCTTCTGTGTAGGAAATCACTGCTGTTTGTATACTAGATGTGATTTAAAGCTTTTGGGTTTTACATTTTTCTCCACACCTTTGTTTTGTGCAGTTATTACGTATAAGTAAGGGGTTTGACTCTCTGAGGAATTAAACCACCCCAAGTATGGGGCACAGGTACGATTGCTCAGCTGCAATTTTTTTTTCTAGGTGAAACTTTGAAAAGCTTGTTTGATCTGGTTGAAACTTCAACCAATTTTTTTACTGACAAGGCATTGTAAAACTATATGAAAGCTTGCAAGAAAAGGACACAGATTCTCTTGGGGATTCCTTTCTAGTGGGGTACATTTAGGAGAAAGGGCCATAATGCTAAAGAGCTGTCATGATCTTCTCCAGGCCCTCTAGTTTTCCAGAAAGAGATGTCTCCCTGTCCATAAGTGTACCAAAGCTGTATTGTGGTGCACAAAGGTGTTTATCAAAGCACCCATATGTTCCTCAAATTGAATGGTACATCAATCAATCTGGTTAGCATCATGGCAAAGCATGATAGAATCCTGCATTTCAGCTACAGGTGGTTTAAACCCATGTCATTTATTATGAAAGGGAAAATGCTGAAGCCCATTAGTGCTTCCTCACATATAATACTCAAAGTAAAGGTCCAATCTTGTGGGATAATTCAGTCACACAGATGATTCACCACACTGAGCTCTTGCAACCAACAGCTTAATTTCTGACTGCTTTGCACCCTACTTCCTAATGCTTTATTATTCATTTCATTAGACTGCTATACAGATACTTTGACCAAATTACATACTATACACATAAATGCTTGGAGCTAACCACTCACTACATGTTCAGCTCTCAAAACAAGAAACCCACTACTCACAATGTGGAACAGTGTACACCAGACTGAATCTCTAAACTGGTCACTAAGCTTACCTTGAGTGGGTTTTACCACCTCTCCTGAGAAATTCCAAAGCCCTGCCATTCACTTTCCACTTTTTAAAGATTGCAGATTTATAACAACTTATTTTTTAGTTAAAACTTTGAATGTAGCTTGAACCACAGTTAGCTATTATGCTTCCAAACAAATGATGTAACTTAACTACACTTTGCTATAATAAAAGCCAGACAAAGAACTTTATTCTTTGTGGGGGGGGGGGGTCCTGCATCATCCTGCAGGGGAACCTAGTGCTGCCCCTTCCCTCAACCCTAATCCTATACCTTACATTCATAAAAACCTTCCAGTAACTGCCACTGTTCAGACAATTTTAAGGCTAGTGTTATGGAGAGTTTTGGTGTTGATATCAGGAAAGAAAATAGTTTTCTTTTCTTGATACTATTTCTTTCAAAATTGTTTGTGTTTAGTATTGTGTATGTTCAAAGTTTTTTGTCATCTGACTCGAGGCCCAGTTGGTGTGATTTGGTGTTTAGTTTTTTGTCATTGTATTCGTTTTGACATTAAAGTAGTTTGATCATACACAATAGAAACACACACACACACACACACACACACACACACACACACACACACACACATATATATATATATATATATATATTTATATATTATTACATCATTCTTGAGATAGCTCCATGGCTACTGATAACTTATAGACACATAGTTCTGAGTTGTAAGGAAGTGCCCCTGCTTAATAAGGTTGCTTAAAACAAAAACACAAACAAACAAAAACATACCTTTTCTGTCATAACCCACATTCCTAATATTTCTTCCTAGCTAATAGTACAACTCTTAGAAATGCTTTAAAACATTTTCCTTCCTTAGCCTCAAAATGTAGAACTTACTAGTTTAAAAGGTTTATTACAGCACTAATAACACTTAGATGAAGAGTCAGTAGGTAACTCCAACAGAGGCATTACACTGTGGTTTCTACATACTTACTAAGTTCTGTCCCTTTGCTGGGGACCATACATTACTAATCTTGTGTAATTGTCCCAGTGGTGTCAATCAATTATCTCTGCTTGAAAGTTTGTTGTAAAACCTGACTCAAATATCATGTTAACCTTCATTTTTTTCTGTTGAGGCATTTTTCATTTAAATATTGCTTAATGCAGAATACAAAGCTCAGTCTTTGCTATTTATTATTTATTTTACATCAGTCTGAAAAATATCACCTCCATGGAGAAATATCCTCTGGTGCTCTTCCTGGAGTTAATGGCCTCTTGCCATGGTTTAATAATTAACACAATACCTCAAGAACTACAGCAATCTCATGCCACACCAACATGGCTTTTGGTGAGGACAGATCACATGAAAGCCATATGCTCCTTGAATGATGCCATAATCTGTAGTATGTACAAAGGCCTTCATACATGGGCAGTGTTTATTGAACTATCAAGCCCTTATTCAGATAAGAAACTCCACATTACCATTTTCCCCACTCACCAATGTTGTTCTCTAAGAATAAGTTTTTTTTTTTGTTCCCACTGATGCATTCTGATTATATGGTTGTCTACAAAACATCCATCTACTTCAGGGATAAGAATAAACTCATCCTCAGTATCACCAAAATGAAAGCCATGATTTTGGTACTTGGCAAAAGCTCTGCCAAGTGTCCAAGCAATGGGAAATACATATTCTGTAAAAACAATCAACCTACTGAAGCCACACATCAATTCAAGTAACTTAGAATTTGGTGAGACCAATCAGTTAACTTTCAGCATCATGTCAAACAATAAAATAAAAAAACACCCTCTCCTGTAATGAGCAAAGAACATCTCCCATTTCATTTATTCTGGAGAGTGGCTATAGGGAAAGCTGTTCTACTAGGCCAGACTGAATATGGTCTCCCATTGCTCTCAATGCCTTCAATAAAATAAAAAGTCTTTCTACAAGCTGTAGCCAATAAAACCTGTACCTAAAAAGGTGAACAACTTACAGCTTGTGTTTATAATACATGGTGTAGTTAATCCATGCACAGAGCAGATTCCACACCACCAACTAGTGCGTCTTAATTGTGGCTACAAAGCCATGGGAATGGGGAAAAAGCATCAGCTCCTATGAAAGAAATGTTGCCTTTCAACAAATTCAGAAGTCAACTCAAAAAAATCCCTGCACAATAAAACTCACTGCAAATGCTTCCATATACAAGGCATTATGTGAATATCTAAAATCTACTACTCAAACAGTTCCTCACATTTGTTCTACTAACACATACACTAATAAGTAAATAACTTTCACCTTTAACCAACCCCACAACATTCAGTTCCTGTCTCTAGCTTTTTCCCAGAAAATTACCTGTTACCTCACCTGCCTGCTTTGAACCTATACCCTTTTTACCCATCCCTCCCATCTTTTCTCTTTTTCTTTCTGCTGCCCCCCCCCCCATTTTTAACCATCATTGTACATACTGTAAATACTGTATACTACCAACCATTACTATACTTGTGATAATTACTTACTTGCTATCCTTTGTATCCCATAATCAACTTTGTATACACAAACCTACCCAGCTTATTGTTACATTGTTTTTATTTTTCTAGAAATTTACTTTGAGCTTCCCTATTGTGTGATTCTTCTTCTGCTTGGATTTCCAGGCTAAACCTAAAAATCACCAATATGGATCTCTGTTCTACCCTGGCTTTTTCTTTTGGCTTTTCCCAGTTAGGGGTCACCACAGCGGATCACCTGTCCGCTCATGACTGGCAGTGGAGTTTTACAGTGTCGAGTTGCCAGCCCAGCGCCCAACCTTCCACAGAAGGTACACACACGCATGCACTCATGCCTATGGCCAATTTAGAGTGTCCAATCCACCTACAGCATGTCTTTGGGATGTGGGAGGAAACCGAAGCACCCGGAGGAAACCCACGCAACCACAGGGAGGACATGCGGACTCCGCACAGAAGGCACCCCAGCCGAGAATGGAACTGGAAAACCTCTTGCTGTGAGGCGGCAACGCTAACCGCTGCACCACCGTGGCTGCCATCTGTTCTACCCTGGCTAACTAATGAAAATAAATACAATGCCAATAAAACAATAACAAATAAATAAATAAATCACCCCTATTTCCATATCCTCCACACTCACAACTTAATTATAACACTGATCTCTACTATTCTTATCTATCTTTTCTCTTCAGATGTTATTCACTCCCTACTATTTCTTGCATTCTCTTATACTTGCAAGATTTGTAACCCTGAACTCCCTTGCTTCTCTAAAATTCTTAAATATGCCATGTGAGGCTCATTGCCTCTACTGTTTTATACCATGTGTAATCTACTCATGTTATGGATACTACCTTGATACTCCAACAAAGCATGTTACACCATGATTTTTGATTTTTATATATATATATATGTTTTGTTTTACTTTCATTGCATACTATAATTTCTTAAATTGTGGAATAACTTGTGAACATATTTTAATTTTTCAATTGTATACTGTATAAGGAGATTTTCTTCATGGGCCTCCAATGAAAATGGGCTCATCTCGTCCCAATGGACTATCCCGGTAAACAACTGTAAATAAATAAATAAATAAAGTAAATAAATTATTTATTTTCCTTGCATACAGCAGAATGATTATACTTCAAAACTGGTCAAAAATCAAGCTTTTAATATAATTAACAAGCTTTTGTTAAGCACCTCTAAGTACTGTTAAGCTCGAGTCTTGTACTAGCAAACAAAAAAGTTAATAACTGTCTCCTACCTAATCATGTCTGCTATGTAAATAGCCCATTTCTAACCAACCCCAGGATTCATGACGCTTGGCACAAGGACGGCATTGGATTTGCACTGACCATGCGGCATAGAGATGGTGCAGCAGCACCACATGCATATTAATGAAGGTGTGCTGCCGCAATGTCCACGTGCATAGGAAATGTGTGCGAGTGCAGGGGGTGTGTCTAAGCCCTGCACGGAGGCGTGAACATGTCGGCTGCAGACGTGCAACCTAAAATGCTGACTAGTACAGTCTGCCGCTAATAATAATCACTCCTGTCAGTGTCCGTGGATACTGAAATGTATGCAAAGCATACAAGACAGTTTTGTGAACACCAAAATAAAAAGTAAACACAAAGGTACGTAGCTGAATATTGAGTCCCCTTCCCTCGAACAAATGACATTTAAATCCCTGTGCCCGTATTCCATTGTAGTGTTGATTGTTATACCAAGTGGAAGTGAAACACAGCGTGTTAGCGCACCGCTGCCCTTTGCTAAGCCTAGCCCAATGGTTAGGGTTACCACCTGTCCCACTTTGTGAGGGACAGTCCCTCTCTGGCCAGTTGTGTCCTTACCAAAACTATTAAAAATGTTAAATGTTCTGCAATTGTAGGACATAATTATGTCCCATATTTTATGTAATAGTTCCATACAATACTTATTTCTGTATGTAAAATACCTAAATGTTACAAGAAACAGAATAAGCAATTAAACTGCTACAACAATAAGCTTTCATTTAGGCATAAAACTAAAGTACTTTCCTTTGTACTGACCATGGGTATGTGTTGACCTGTAAAATCTGATGTGTGTCCCGAAAATGTCCCACTTTGGTCATTTGAAAAGGTGGCAACCGTACCAATGGTCAGAGCATTCGCTCAATATTTGCCCATTCACAGTCAAAGTCGTCCTTGTCTGGACAGCCCAAAGATGAATGTGTATTACCCTGGTCTACCTACCATGTCATGAAAGATAAGTATTTGCATGTACCTATGTGCGTGAAGTACAGCATGTGGAAGTTCAAAAATGCTAGGGTCGTCCTCACAACCATATTGGTACCAGAGATATGTAGTGTACGCAATGTGTTCTGTTGTCTGTGCCATGGGCCATCAACCAAAGAAGGGATGGATGGTGTGTGTGGAATATGGGGGTGGAAGGTGACGGGTGATGGGTAATGTAATACTTCACCAAGGGAAGACTGGGTCGGATGCACAGTAGGTGAACTGGAGGTGTAAGAGGAAGCAGTGGGTGAATCAGAACGAAAACCAAAGAACAAACATTCACATCTGCAATACAACCTGACAGGCCATACTGTAGAACACAATCCCACAAACATATGAACATTAAAATGTGCGATACACATGTACTGAAACATTACCGGCTCACACCCACATAATGGTCTGGCCTGAACTGAGCCATCCAACCCCAACACACCTGGATACATAACTGAATACCCATCATCCCCTCCACAGCACACCCCCCCCTTCCTGAACGTCCACCAAAACCACCCATACTCGGGCTGCTAGCTTAGGGCAGCCATATCTGCACATAGTGACCCATACTCATATCTAGTAGGCAGTCTCACCCTAGGCAGTCTCAGGATTGCAAACTATTTATCCCTTGCATGTATAACCCTACCTCATTTTCATAAATCCAAAAGAATCAAGGTCATTGGTCCCCAAAATTTTGGATATCCCTCATGGGATAAGTATCTGTTCTAAAGATTAGACTCGGTGGCACTACACAATGTTCAGTCCCATGGACATCTGGACACAAGTTTTATGAGCAGTAGTTGTCCTGCTCAGCCTCCAGCCAGTCCTGCAGAACCTACGACCTGAGATAAAACACCTGACCATGATTCACGTCTCCACACATGCATTATCGGGAATATAAACATTTCACATGTTCACATGAACCATCCCCATAGCCATCTTCCAAATAGTACATGTCCACAAATTGTATACTCTGTCCAGGTTCCTTGTCGTAATGATGCACACAACCCCTGTATACAAATGGTACAGGTACCTCCCGTATGCAGTCGTTCATATACATGGCCATGTATAACTCCAGATATGTAATCATATATCTATAAACGTACATAGTTATATTCGCATAGCTACACATCACACATACATGCATATAAGTAGTCAAGTATGTGTCCAATTCATAAATATGTATACTTGCAAATGTATACATATGCATCTCAGAAACATATGAATAGTAACATGTACTATACATATGTACACCATCTGACTGTCACATTTGTTGCCAGTACTGTGGAATGGCTGTAGTAAAGTCATATATTCTAATTACCATCCATAGAGAATGTATTACGGATGGTTTAGTGGTAAAACCAGTGACTATGGTGTTCCTGTTCCTGGGTCCAAGCCATGCAAGGGCTAATTTTATATGATGGTCACAATAATGTCAGTCGGATATAGGGTGATTAAGGCGCTTTAAAGCAGATGTAAGTAGGGTTACCACCTGTCCCACTTTGCGAGGGACAGTCTTTCTTTGGGCAGTTGTGTCCTGACCAAAAATTTTAAAAATGGCAAATGTCCTGCGATTGTAGGACATAATTATGTGCCATATTTCATGTAATAATTGCATAAAATAGTTATTTCTGTATGTAAAATACTTAAATGTTACAAGAAGCAGAATAAGCAACTAAACTGCTACAAGAATAAGCTTTCATTTAGGCAACAAAGTAAAGTTCTACCCTTTGTACTGACTGTGGGTATGTGTCGGCCTGTAAAATCTGATGTGTTTCCCGAAAATGTCCCACTTTGGCCATTTGAAAAGGTGGCAACCCTAGACGTAAGCGGGTATGCAAGCGTGTATGCGCGACTGTAAGTGGCGGTCATTCATCAGTATGGGAAATGTAAATAAGCATGTATGTATATGCATGTGTATGTACAGACAGATATATATATATATATCTATATATATAATATATATATATATATCTATATGAAGAATGAATATGGTCACAATATAGCAGTCATAACGAATGTGAAGGGAAACAGCAGCAGAACCCCCCGTAATATTTAGTGCTGTCATATCAAGTTGGCCAGAGGTGAGCACAGCTTTGCATCCCCAACCACAGGTAGGATGCTAAAAGTGGAACTAACTATGTCCCCGTGCTAAATTAGAAGACTAATTGAACACCCTGACCATGATATAAACGTATGTCCCAGGACTATAAGCTTGGGATGTCTGAATATACTTGGAGTGAGCCAACATACGGGACGTGTCTAAAGCAGTAGGGAATGGCGCATGTGTAGTAGTGCGGTTTTCCCAACAGGAAAATGTATGCCTGCTGTGTTAGTGAAGTGTTGAGGCGTGTGTCCAGGTATCTATGAACCATATACATATAAATGAAGCAAAACACCAATAGTGTAGTGGTTAGAGCATCCGACTATCGAGCAGATGTTGCCGGTTCGACTGAAGCACACCATTTATGACGCAAAATCCGTATACGAGCATATCTTGCTAATTTTATGCTGTATAATGATATAATGCCATTGAAATGTGAACTGGGGTGACGTATCACAGTAAGAATGCAGAAGGTTTTTGCGTGAAGTGAATCGGCGGTTAAACAGAAAACCGCAGCTGAAAAGTATTGTGCTCACCCTTTGTCCAACGGCCCTTCTTTTGCCCAGCAACACAGTAAACCATGTCGGCCAGGCCCGATGCCAGGACCCTACACATTACAATCAATGTGATTTACCACTAAGCCACACCAGTTATACCTAACTTTGATGTTATCACAAACATAGCTGACAGCACAGACATTCAATAGTATGATCAAAGTAATTAAATCATAGATGTGTATACATGTGTACGTACACACACACACACACACACACACACACACACATATATATATATATATATATATATATATATATATATCTATATATATATATATATATATATATATATATATATATATATATATAGGGTAACCACCTGTCCCACTTTGCGAGGGACAGTCCCTCATTGGGCAGTTGTGTCCTGTACAAATAATGTAAAATGGCAGATGTCCTGAGATTTAATAACAAAATCTCCTATATTTATGTAATAGTTGCATAAAACAGTTATTCTGTATCTGAAAAACCTAAATGTTATAAGAAACAGAATAAGAAACTAAAATGCTACAAGAATAAGCTGTCATTTAGGCCAAAAAGCGAGGCTCTGTCCTTTGTACTGGCTGTGGGTATGTTTCGGCCTGCAAAATCTGACGTTTGTACCAATTATGTCCCACTTTGGGAATTTGAAAGGGTGGCAAATATATATGTGTATATATATATATATATATATATATATATATATATATATATATATATATCTACAGAACGAACATGGGAACAAGAAAGCATTCATAACGAATGCAAAGGAAAACAGCAGCGGAACACCTGTATTATCTAGTGCTGACAGAGGTGGCCAAAATCCCTGAGTCTCTAACCACAGGTAGGATGCTAACAGTGGGAGTAACTTTGTCCATGTGCCAAATCTGACTTTCAAATGGGTACAGGGCAGTCCCGGTCCACAGTCGGACAAGGCTAAACCCGGATGACCACATGAACACTCAGACAATCAAACACACGTATGTGCCAGGACTATAGGCTTTGGAGGTCTGAATTTACTTTGAGTGAGTCAACATGCGGCACGGGTCCATAAAAGTAGGGAATGTCACATGTGTAGTAGTGCAGTTTTCCCAACAGGAAAATGTATGCCTACTGTGTTAGTGAAGTGTTGAGGCATGTGGTTGGGAAACTATGAACCATGGGTATACAATAATATATATATATATATATATATATATATATATATATATATATATATATATATATATATATATATATATATAGTATAATAGTGTAGTGGTTAGAGCATCCGACTATCGAGCAGACGTTGACGGTTAGACTGCAGCATACACCATTTATGATGCATAATCCGTATACGAGTATATCTTGCTAATTTTATGTTGTATAATGATATAATACCATTGAAATGTGAACTGGGGTGACGTATTAGAATGCAGAAGGTTTTGCATGATGTGAATCGGCGGTTAAACGGAAAACCGCAGCTGAAAAGTGTTGTACTCACCCTTTGTCCAAGGGCCCTTGTTCTGTCCAGCAACACAATAAACCGCATTGGCCAGGCCCAATGCCAGGACCCTACACATCACAATCAATGTGATTTACCACTAAGCCACGGCAGTTATACCTAACTTCGATGTTATCACAAACATAGCAGACAGCACAGTCATTCAACAGTATGATCAAAGTAATTAAATCATATAGATGTGTATGCATGCGTACATACACACACATATATATATATATATATATATATATATATATATATATATATATATATATAGGGTAACCACCTGTCCCTCTTTGCAAGGGACAGTCCCTCTTTGGGCAGTTGTGTCCTGTACAATTAATGTAAAATGGCAGATGTCCTGAGATTTAATGACAAAATGATTTCCTATATTTATGTAATAGTTGCATAAAACAGTTATTCTGTATCTGAAACACCTAAATGTTATAAGAAACAGAATAAGCAACTAAAATGCTACAAGAATAAGATGATATTTAGGCATAAGAGTGAGGTTCTGTCCTTTGTAATGGCTGTAGGTATGTGTCAGCCTGCAAAAATCTGACGTTTGTACCATAAATATCCCACTTTGGCCATTTGAAAGGGTGGCAGCCCTATATATATATATATATATATATATATATATATATATATATATATATATATATATATATATCTACAGAATGAATATGGGAACAAGAAAGCATTCATAACGAATGTGAAGGAAAGCAGCAGCAGAACACCCGTATTATTTAGTGCTGAAATATCAAGCTGGCCAGAGGTGGCCAAAATCCCTGCGTCTCTAACCACAGGTAGGATACTAACAGTGGGAGTAACCTTGTCCACGTGCTAAATCTGACTTTCAAAAGGGTACAGGGCAGTCCCGGTCCCCAGTCGGACAAGCCTAAACCCCGATGACCACATGAACACCCTGACAATCAAACACATGTATGTGCCAGGACTATAGGCTTTGGAGGACTGAATATACTTTGAGTGAGTCAACATGTGGCACGGGTCAAGAGCAGTAGGGAGTGGCGCATGTGTAGTAGTGCAGTTTTCCCAACAGGAAAATGGATGCCTGCTGTGTAAGTGAAGTGTTGAGGCGTATGTTGGGGTTAGAGCATCCGCCTAACGAACAGGCATTCACGGTTCAAGTTCGACTATAGCACATATCCTTTTCCTTGTGGAACCGACAATAAAACATGTAAAAGTGAACGTGAGTATCGCATGGGACTATTAACCAGATCCCTTCAATCAAAGTGGTACGATCATAATGAATACAGCACAAGTAAGCACAAATAAGTGGCAGTAAACATATGTAACACACAGTAAGCAAATGCGAGTGCGCCTGCGCAGGTGTAAGCAGCACTCAGCATAGGAAATGTATATATGTATGTACAGATGTAATATATATATATATATATATATATATATATATATATATATATATACTTATACACACATATATATGTGTGTGTGTGTGTGTGTGTGTGTGTGTGTGTGTGTATATATATGTATATATATATATATATATATATTTATATATATATATATATATATATATATATATATATATATATATATATATTTATATATATATATATATATATATAAAGAATGA
>NC_056744.1:150677978-150692978 GCF_019279795.1 Protopterus annectens | reverse complement strand
AAATTGTAATCTATATGGCATGGAATGGAATAACCAGATGTAGACGTATATAAGTAGAGCTATGTGTGTGTATATGTACCCATAGCAAGCTAGAGATATGCTTCTCCCTCACCATAGTACGAATGTATACATACAGAGAAAGAATACAGATACATACCCACATATGAATCTATACATATGCAGACAACCATAGACCCATATGTCATAGGTTCATAGGTTCATAGGTTGATACTAGGCTATCTGCCCTAGGGCATTTATAAGCTTAGCCAGAGTGTGTTTGGCTTTTGCCACCCTTTTAGATTAGTTGACTGTGCCTCTGTATAGTAGGACACAGAAGGTAGCCCTTTTAAGGTTAGTTTACTGTACCTCTGTCAAGCAGGGACACAGAAGAGCTCTCAGGGGTAAATTTATGATCTCCCATCCACTCGTCAAGATTTTTCTTGAAGAGGGTCAGTGAGGGGCTCTGCCTAACATGGATTGGGATTTTGTTCCAGAGTGAGGGGAGCCTCTGGGATATGAATCTGGTTAACACAACAAAAAATGGCTTAAAACCTCCTACAGGGAAAGGGCGTACATTCCAAAAAAGTGGTTTTCCCAAAACCCAAAGGGGGTTTCCCACACAGGGGGAAATTTCCTTTCCATGGAACAACTTTCGTTTTGGGAAACCACAAAAAATGGCCAAACCAAAAAAGAACTTAATTGTTTCATTTTGTAAGTGTAAAAAACAGATCAGAAAAAAAAGGGTGGGTGCTTACCCTTTTTGGGCCCCAAACAATTTTTAATGAAATTTTCCCCCAAAGTAAAGATGGGAGGTTTAAGGGTTTTCCCAAAACCAAAAACCCAGAGAAGGATGGGGCTTTTGGGGAAAGTGGGAAAGGGGAGTATTATTTCAAGGGTTTTGAAAAGTTTAGGGCCAATTAAAACAGCCGGGGATCAAATGTTAAATTAAAACATAAAAAACAAAAAAATTTGGCCCATTTAAAGAAAAGGTTAAAAGGATAATGGAAAAAATTTAAAATTTTATAAGTAAACTATGGGGTGGAATATAAAAAATTAAAAGGTAAGTCCTAGTGCGTTTTGGTTTAAAAAAAAAAAAAACAAAAACAACCCACATAAAAAAAAAAAAAATTGTTGGTTATATTAAAAATTATATTATCCCAAAAAGGCCAAAAAAATCCCCCAGGGTTTTTAAAAATTAAAACAGCCAATGTGTTTGGGTTTCCCAATTTAAGAAAAAAACTTGATGGAAAAAGGGCCCCCGGTTTTTAAAGCCCTTCGTAAACAAAAACACAAAGAGCCCCCTCGGGGAAATGTTCCCAAACCAAGAAATTTTTTCCCCCGGGAAAGGGGGCAAACCCCCAACAGGGGAGGGGGTTTTTTTCCCAGGGGGAGTTTGGGAAAATTTCCCCCCAAAAGAATTTTTTTTTCTGTGCTAGTTCAAGTCCCTGGAGAAAATTGTTAAAAATTTTGGGTTTTCCCAAAAGGAAAAAGCATTTTTCCAAAATTCGGTTTAAAAGGGCTTTAAAAAATAGCACGGGTTCTGGGGTTATGAATGAAATAAGTTTAAAAAATTTCTTTGGAAAAACGAAGGGAAAAATTTTTAAAAAACCCCTTGAACCCTTCTTTGAGGTTTGGGGTTTTAGTTGCGCAGGTGTTTTACACCCAAAGGGGAAATTGTTTTAAAATTAAGGGCCTGATAAAAGTTATTAGAAAACCAATGCCCTCTCGGATTCTGGGTTAAATCCTTTCTGAAAAGGGGGCTTTATAAAAGGTTTTTTTTAACAAATTTCCCTAAAAACCTTCCGTCCCTTTAAAAGGGAACCCCCAAAGTGGAAAATTTGTCACTTGTTTTTCCCCAAAGGGGGAGACTTGAAACTTTTTGGTTTTTGTTTAAGGAAGGCCTCGGGGAAGAACCTTTTGAGCCATTTTGGGAGTTTTGGCCCCGGAGCATTAGGAATTTCAAAAAACTGAAATTTGGTTTCAGGTTTTTATCCAGGCCTTTTGGGAAAAATATTTTAAATGAAAAAAGAGGTCCCGGGGATTTTTTTCCCTTTGGGGGTGGGAAAACCCCCCAAAACTTGTAAAACCTGGTTTAGAGCCTAAACAATGGAACCCTTTCTGAAAGGTGGGTTTAAAAATCCCACCCAAGTTTTTTGAAAAACCCATCAGGGGGAATGGGTTGTTTTAAAAAGCTATGACTTTTTATTTAGGCCAGGGGGGTTGGAAAGGGTTTTTTTAAAACCAGGGAGGTTTTTGGGACAACCTTTCCCTTAAAAAGGCCTTTTAAACCTTTTTCCAAATTAGGCAAGAGGGCAAGATTTTTGGCCCATTAACGGTTTGGGATCCGGGTGTTTAAAGGGTTCCCAAAATTTGCCTTTGTTTTTAAATTTTTATAAAAGGGGGGGAAAAGGTTTTTAGACCAGGTGGGCGGTTCCCTTTTTTAGTTTTGGGGTTTGGTTTGCCCCAACCTTTGGGGAGTGGGACCATTTTCTGGTTCAATTTTTTTTTTTTAATTTCCGAAAAAGGCGGTTTGAACCCGGGTGATTTTAAGGGTTTATTTTCTTTTTGGAATCTATAAGGGACCCCACCGGGAAAACCGTTGGTAATTAAAATGTTTTTGTTTTTCTTTAAAGAAAAAGTTCCCTTTTTTTTGAAATTTTGTGATCGGAAAACTACACTCTGGGAAAAAGACAGATTTTTTAAAGTTTGCAGAACCTTTTAATGTTGGCAATGTCTGTGAGTTTAGTGTAGTCAGCACTAACTCAGAGCATATCTAGTTGCCTGGGTTTCTGACAAACTAAAGAACCTTGTGATTATCTTTAGTTTTTGGCAATTTTTTTTAAGCTGGCCTTAGATGATTTTAAATCGTGTTTCAGCAGTACTGATCAAAACCCTTCCCCGGGATTTTGCTCTATCAATAGTAGCTTTCTCCTTCTTTGTATAGTTTAAAGGCTGGCCCCCAAAAGGTCTCCTCCCGGGGGTGAGCGGTTTTAATAGCTATGCATTTGTGGGTTTCCATAAATGTTTTTGTAAAACTGCTTTGGGGGAGTTTTTTTCACTGGCCGCTTTAAGGATTCCACCTGGTTAAAAGTGTGAAGTTTGTTTTTGAAAGTTCTTAAATTTTCCTTCTAAAAAATGCAGTGAAAATTTTTATGGTCTGATCTTCCCAATAGAGGGTATACCTCTTGTAACATAGAGACCCCATGTTGGTGATGACCAGCCAATATTTTTTCCCCCTCTTGTAGTGGTGACCAGTTGTTCCATAGTAGAGTTTATAAATTCTAGGAACCAGGGGGTGTTTCTTAGTATTTTTAATCAATGTTTAGATTGAAGTCAAAATAATGGTGTTTAAGACCTTCATATTCTCAGTGTTCTCAGGAAACCCAAAGGTGGGGTACCTATGTTTAAATGGTCTGTAGCAGGCTAAAACTGAAACATTTTTCCCCACTTTAGGCATGGATGGTCTCCAGTGGTGCAGTGCCACTAACCTGGAGGTGTTTATCTTTGAAAAAAATGGCTCTCCTTCTTTTTGTTTCAGTCCATTTTTGGGGCCAGAAAGCATGGTATGAAGTATAACCTGTTAGTGCTGGGGTGCTCCCAGCCTTGAACCAGGTTTCTGTTACTGCAAAATCAATATTCTCCATACAAAGTCTCAACTGCATCTTGAGGTTTAAATTTCTGGCGTTGAGCAGCATTACCCTTAGTGTTGTCTATGGGGGTGGGTTTGTCTTTTGACCCTTTTAAAAAGGGCCCTATAACAAGAGCCTTTCCCAGTTTTAAAACCCCAGGGATGACAGGTGCAAGCCACCCCTAGAAAAAAGGGTGGCTTTCGAGCATGTCATTCGGGTTTGACAAATTTTGGATTTTGAATGAAAATACTTTAGTTGTTAAAAGATAATTTTTCTTTATACTGTGGCATCATTCTTGGTAGGGAAGATGCTACTCAAGGTCAGTATAGCCGGGGCAATGATCAAAACCCTCTATTTTTTTTCTTTAGTCAAGTATTTTAGTCATTAAAGCATGGAAAATGATGGAGTCAAAACTTGCTTTGGGTGACCAGTGCTTTTATGTATCCTCAACAGAAAACACAGTGACCTTCTCCTTGTTCAGCCTGGTGAGTGGGGCTCAGTGTGTCTGACAAAAGTCACCTATTACAAGTATATTAGGTGTGTTTTTTCCCAAGGGCTGTGACTGTGTGAGCTTTTCTAGAATTTTTTTTGGGGGGGGGGCTTGGATGTCTGCTTTGGAGGTCTCTGCTGAGGCAGAAAGAGCCTCAAGTATTTTTTTGTGTGTTTAGTGTTTGGTTTGCTGATAAATTTTAGTGAGACAGGAGGGGTGTGGTTTACCTTCTCCTTGACTGGCTTCCAGGGTTAGAGATTTTAGCCTCCAGTTTGGCAAAGTTGCATCTCTCACAAAATTTTTAACTTTTAAAAGATGGTCTGTAAAAAGGCAGTTGTAACAGCCTCAAGATTTAGATTCACCATTTGGACTAGAAAACCCAAATGACCTTTGGACATGTGAATAATATAAACTATTTTTTACTGATCAGAAAAAAAAACAATGCTTAAAAAAAAAAAATGTAGTGCTTAAGTTTTTTAATTTTAACTATAAGATTATTTAAAGAAGGGGTTTTTAGAAAAAATAGAGTGCTTTTTTGAGATTTAGAGCAGTTCTAAAAAAAGTCAGACTTTGTAGTTTGGGTTTTAAAGGGCTCCCAGAATGCCAAAACCACCAAAAGGGGCAGCAGGGTTTTAAGAGAGAGATCAAGGAGTTTGGAATTGACCCAAAATGGCCAATAAAACTACAGCTTCTAGGCAGTAACCACTCCTACAGGGACAGGCAGGCTGCTCAGTGTTAACCACTGCCACTGGTGAACACAGAGACTTCCCTTTAGCCCAAGCAAGCACTGGCCTCCAAGAAACTTACAAACAGTTCAGAACAGCAAATCTGTAACTGAACTTTCTTAAATTTCAGAAAGTGGGAAAAAAGCAAGATTTTTTTTTTTAGTTTAAAGGTAGCAGAGATACACAAGTAGCAAAATAGTCAGAACAGTGCAATAAATGACCCCGCACTTGAGTGCTAGGCCAGAGTCAGGTAAAATGCAATTTAAAAAAAACTGATTTTAAATTAAGTGCAACACAGGAAATGCAGTAAACAGGCTCTAGATGTGTTCTAAATACTGTTTCTAATACAGATATCAACTTTAGAAAGGGGAAAACCGAAAAGTAGGGGCAAAGCAGAAATTTTTTTAATTAAAAAAATCAGAAGAAAATACTTAAAATCTCAAAAGTGGCAACTTTCTTCTCTCAGCGTTTTCTCCCCTTGGTAGGTGCTTCAGCAACAACTATCAAGCCTGGAAAGACGCCAAAACCATGGGGCAGCAGGTTTTTAAAAGAGAGAGATCAAGGAGTTTGGAACTGACACAAAATGGTCAATAAAACTACAGCTTCTAGGCAGTAACCACTCCTACAGGGACAGGCAGGCTGCTCAGTGTTAACCACTAACACTGGTGAACACAGAGACTTCCCTTTAGCCCAAGCAAGCACTGGCCTCCAAGAAACTTACAAACAGTTCAGAACAGCAAATTTGCAACTGAAGTTTCTTAAATTTCAGAAAGTGGGGAAAAAAATCAAGATTTTTTTTTTGTGTTAGATTAAAGGTAGCAGAGATACACAAGTAGCAAAATAGTCAGAACAGTGCAATAAATGACCCCACACTTGAGTGCTAGGCCAAAGTCAGGTAAAATGTAATTTTAAGAAAAAAAACGATTTTTAATTAAGTGCAACACAGGAAATGCAGTAAACAGGCTCTAGATGTGTACTAAACACTGTTTCTAATACAGATATAAACTTTAGCAAGCCAGAAAACGTGGAAAAGTAGGCAGCAAAGCAGTAATTCTAAACAAAAAATCAGAAGAAAATACTTAAAATCTCAAAAGTGGCCCCTTTCTTCTCTCAGCTTTTTTTCTGCTTGGTAGGTACTTCAGCAACAACTAACAAGCCTGGAAAGACGCCAAAACCACGAGGCAGCAGGGTCTTAAGAGTGAGAGATCAAAGAGTTTAGAATCGACCCAAAATGGCCAATAAAACTACCACTTCTAGGCAGTAACCATTCCTACAGGGACAGGACGGGTTAGTGTTAACCACTATTAAAAAAATTTTTTTAACAAAAAAAAAAAAAAACAAACAAAAATTTAACAGCAAATATGAAAAAGTGAAAAGAAAGATTTTTTCTTTTTAAAAAATTTTACAAGAAAGGTAGTTTTAAATAAATTAAAGGAGACAAAATTTGGTGTTTGAAAACAATTCTTGAAAAAAAATATACCCAAAAAATTTTAAAATAAAAAAAAAAAATATATTTTAAAAAAATAAATAAAATCCGGGTAAACAAAAATTTTTCAATAAATATGTTCAGTCGGGCATATTTTTATCCAAAAAGCCCCAAAGCTAGGCCAGTGAGACAAAACATGCAAAAGGTAACTAAAGCTTCTCGGGAAGGGGGAAACTAATAAAATCTCAAGGCCAATTGAAACAGGGAAACCAATTTACAATAAAAATTAGGATTGTCCAGGCCCTGAAAGGGTTCCTGCGGGTTTTAAGTGAAGTGTTAGAGATTTTTAGAGCATCCCAAAAAATTCATTCGGGAGGCACAACCTTTTTCCCTTGTGGAAAAAAAAACTTTAAAAGTAAACTTAACAGGGACATTAAGATTTCAAAAAGTGGTAAAAAGATACACAAAGTAAGCACAAAAAAGTCAGAAACATATGTAACACACAGTGCAAATTAAGCTTTGTAAGCAATCAGCATAAAATGTAAATTTAAAGAAAAAAAAAAAAAAAATATATATAAATAAAAAACACAATATATATTTTTTTTTTTTTTTTTTTTGTGTGTGTTTAAAAAAAAAAAAAAAAATATATAACACTTTTAAAAAAATATATATATATATATTTTTAAAAATATCAACAATAAAAGCATACAAAAAGGGAAAAATCAAAGAAATATGGATTAGTTGAAATATCCAAAAAAAACCCCCAGGGTGAGAAAACCCTCCTACACCACAGGCGGGGTTTGGTAGTAACAGGTTGAATTACAAGTCTACTTTAAACACAAAAAGCCACTACTCCAAAAATTGTAAAAACAAATCCATCCCCAAAACTTTTTAAATTTCAAAGGAGCCTGTGAATACAAAAGGGGGAAAAAAATAGTTAAAAACTCTAAAATGTGAAAATGTGTCAGGGGGATAACAAAATAAGGGGTTTTAAATTAACAGGAAGGAACTATGAAAATTAGGGCCAATGCCGGGGTTTTGGTGTGTTCTAAGGACCATGGGGGTCAACAAGTTCAAATAGGTAATATGCAACACACATGCAGAAAAAATTTGTAGAAATCATTCTCTGTAAAAGCATTCCTTTTGCAGATAAAAAATAGGAATTTCCTTTTAAAACATAAAAGAAATGGAATAATAGGCTGTGCAAAGACCAAAACAAACGCGAGGCATGTAAGTGTCAAAGTCAGTGTTGTCAAAAAAATAAGCTTCTAACATGGAATCCTTTCCCACTGGGGATAACAAAAAAGTACTTAAATTTTTAAAAAAAATCCCTGAACAAAAAACTCTCCCGTTAACAAGGTTTCAATAACTATTTTTAGTGCATGTTAGCAAATAAGGATGTAATAAAGCTAAATCTAATTGCCCAAAAAACTTCTTAGGGAAATAATAGCAAATATTCCTTTGGTCTCTCAACAATGTTTTAACAAAAAGGGAAAGAGTATAAACAAGGTTTTAAGGGGGGTTTTTTTAGTGATGTCACTACACAAAGCAGGAAATGGATGACACAGTGTTAGGAAGGGAGGGGGTTTTAAACCCAAACCAGGGGAATTTTATGCAAAAAACAGCAAAGTGCATTTTAAACAATTCCCAAAAAGACATTCTCTGAATCACACTGTTCACATTCAATTACCATCTTTCCTCAGAACAAACAACATCTGTCCACTGAAAGGGGCAAAATTACAAGATAACTAAGTATGTCAAATGAAAAAAACACAGCACTGGTGGGATATATAAACACCAAACTTTTGTAAAATGTTTGCGGGGAAAAAAGGTTTAAGAAACAAAACACACAAAAAATATTAATAAATAAAAATATATATATAGTGGGAAAAAATTTTTTTTTTTTTTTTTTTTTTATATATATACACATATACAGACAACAAAGTTTTAAAAAATATAATATAAAATATATAAAAAAAAAAAAAAAAAGTAATTACAATATAAATACATAAATGGTAAACTATATAGGTTTGTGTTTTGTGTAAAATAAGATATACAACTAGATAAAAAAACACACAGGAATGACAGCCCCTATGGGAAGGAGTAAATAGGCAAAAAAAAAAATGGCCCCTTCCCCCTACAGGGACAAAAATTCACTCAACAATGTAATGCCCCGCTCCCCGACCACAGGCAGGATACACCAAGTGCAGCCGGTTCTAATCATAACAAAGTTTGTGGGAACCCCAAAAAAAGGCCAAAAAAAAACTAGATTTTCGGCCCGTAACCAAATCAGAATACAAGGGGTAGATTACCCATGGGAAACAAGAGAAATTCCCCAAAATGGAATAAATTAGTGGTGTGTCCCAAAACCCATCCCCCAATAAATTCTGTTAAAAAAAAAGGGGAAAAAGGGGGCTACTTTTTTATGTCAGGTTTATGATGTTAATATAACCCCAATAACAATATGTTCATTGGAAAGGGATCCCCAAAGAGCAAAAATCTGAGAAAAAACAAAAATTTTAAACTAATGGGAAATGGAAAAAGATGTCTTTTAAAAAGTGGTGTGTATATGTACCCTAGCAAGCTAGAATATCTTTCCCCCCTTTAAAGCAATGTATACATACAGAGAAAAAAATAAGATACATACCCAATATGAATCTATACATATGAAAATAGAATATGTCATTTATATTCATTTAAGGTATCTCCCCGGGCATTTATAACTGCCAATGTGTTTGGCTTTTACCCCGAAGGGCTGTGCCTCTGTTTTAAAAACACAGAAGGATTTTAAATTTTTTACTGTATCTGTAACAGGGACACAAAAAGATTTTAAAATTTTTAATCCCCCACGAAGACGAAAAGTGAGAATCTGTAACATATTTTTTGTTTAGAGTGAAGTTTGGGGAAAATTTTAGATGTCCAACTGTGCTGACTTTGGGGCAGTAGCTCTAATTGGTTTTAAAACATGTCCATTAACTGGGTTTACAGGGAACAAAAAGATTTTGAGTTTTGCCCAAAATAGAGCTGGATTTCTTTAAAATGCATGGGCCTTTTTTGATCCTCTTGGTTACTTTTGGGGCTTTAGTTGCCAGGGGGTAAAACCCAAACATTTAAAAGGGGCCCGATAAGTGATGAGTAAAACTTTATCTCTTGATCTAGATGTGAATCCTTTCAAAATGGGCTAATAGAAAGGGCTTTCTAACAACAAACCCTTTCCAAAGGGAAACCCTCAAGTGGGAATTTTGGTTTTTTCCCCAAAAATAACACGGCATTTGGGTTTGGGGATGGCTCTGGCAAGTTACCACCTGTGAGACCAATTTCTTGTTAAAGAGAAAAAGGGAAGTTTGCAGTCACCAAAGGGGAAAAAATTTCCCCAAATTTGCCTGTACCTTTAAAAAGTGAAAAAACAGGGATTTTTTAATTGTAACTGGTTTAAACTGGACCGGACTAATGTTTCTATCCCAGCCCGTTTTTAAACAGCAAGATATTTAAGCTGATGACTTATTTATGATGCCAGTTAAATTTGTAAATTTTAAAATAGGCTGTGTTTTCTCAAGGGTTTGTTAAGTTTCAAAAAGTTTTAAAAGGGAAGATCTCATAACAAAAAATTTTCCAGTGTCTTTCCCCAAAGTCTTTGTTTTTTTATTTCCCGATGATTTAAGCTTTGCAGACCAGGCTATCAGGCACAGGGGTAGTTTCTTCTTTAAACCCTTTTTAATACCCCTGTTCTGTAACCCTTCCCTTTGGGGACATATCCCGTAGTAACAAAATTGAAAGTGACTTTATAAACTTCTTCTCTTAAACAGCCAAAGCTGGTCCCCGATGCTGTGTTTTTCTTTAACAGCTCTCACCTGTGCATCTGTGATTAATTCTTTAAAAAACATTTTATCTTGTAAAGCGAATTTCTAGGATGTTCTTTTTTGTGAGTTTAGGTAGTCATTTTGCATAACCCAAACATATCAAATTGCCCAGGTTTCTGCAAAAAAAAAGAACCTTTTTATCTTTAGTGCTTGTGCAACAAGGTGGCCAAAATGAATTTTTAAAATTTCAGCAGTACTGATCATTCCCTTTTTTGGGGTTTTTTTTTCAAAGTAACTTTCTCCTTCTGTTGTATAAAAATTTTTTGGCCCCCAAAACAGGTTTTCCAAGTAGTCTTTTTTTTAAAGAGCATTCCTTAGGGGAAGAATGCTGTAAAAGTTTTGCAAACACTGGCCCTTTAAGGATTCCACCCAAGAGAATGTGAAGTTTGGAAATTCTTTGGTTTTTGGGTAAAAGGAAAGGGTTTTAGGCACACACCCAAAGAGAGGAAAACCTCTTTAACATAGAAAAGTTTATGACCCGTCAATATGTTTTTTTGTAAATGGTGACCAGTTGTTCATAGTAT
Source organism: Protopterus annectens (assembly GCF_019279795.1). NCBI lineage: Eukaryota > Metazoa > Chordata > Ceratodontiformes > Protopteridae > Protopterus > Protopterus annectens. Next base: position 150,682,324 of record NC_056744.1, on the reverse strand, counting down.
TTGTTTTTTAAATTCAGAACCATTGATGTTTTTTTAGTTTTAATCAATATTTGAGTAGTTGTCAAATATAATGGGTTTAAAACCCTTTATATTCTCCAGTGTTCTCAGGAAAGCAAATGGGTTCCTTTTTTGGGATTTTTAGCAGGCTAAAAAATGAAACAGTTTGCCACTGTTAGGCCCAAAGGTCCAGGGAGTGAGGAAAATAAAATTGGGGATCTTTAAAAAAAATGGATACTCTTTCTTTTGTGGTTCAGTCCAGAAAGCATTAAGTATAACCTGTTGTGCTTGTCACCCTTTAACCAGGTTTCTTTTACAGATATCAATATTCTCCATACTGAAGAGTCCTTTTCATCTTTTTAGACCTTGAGCAGCATTACCCAGGTTTTATGGATTTTGTCTTTTTAGCCTTGCCTAAAAAGGCACATAACAAGTTTGCCCGTTTTAAAAACCCGGGTGACAGGTGCAAATCCCCAACAAAACAATGGCTTTCATGTCACAGGTTCAGACAGATTTTTAATGAAAAATTTAGAAAAAAAGATAATTTTGTCTTTTTTTCATTTTGGTGATAAATGCCCCAAGGGCAGGGGCATAGCCTGGGGTACATGATCAAAACCCCTGTCTTTTTTATGTAGTCCCGGGGGAATTTAGGTTTAAAGCATGGAAAAAACAATTTTACTTGCTTTGGGTGACCTGAGTGCTTCATGGGGATCCTAAAACAGACAGAATACCTTCTCCTTGTTCAATGGTGAGTGCAGTGTGTCTGACAATAAGTCACCTATTACAAAAAAGGTGTGTTGCCCAAAATGTGACTTTCTTTTCAGTGGATTTTTTTGGTATTTCTTGGATGTCTGCTTTTGGGGGTCTCTGCTGAGGCAGAAAGAAACCCCAAAAGTTTTTTTGTGTTTATGTGTTTGGTTTTTCTGAAAATTTATGTGAAAGGGGTTTTTGTGGTTACCTTCTCCTTGACTGGCTGTGCCACACGGGGTTGAGAGAACCCCCAGTTTGGCAAATTTCACTCCAATATTTAACTTGTTAAAAAAAATTTTGGGGGAAAATAAGGGAGTTGTAACATTGCCTAAGATTATATTCACCAGTTTGGGCTGTAAACAAAAATTTGGACATGGAAAAAATATAACACTTTTATAAAAAGAAAAAATAAAAAAGTGCAAAAAATTTTAAGAGGATGTAGTGCTTAATTTTATGTTTCTATAAAATTACTTTAAACAAGGGCCTTTTGAATGAAAATAGGTGCAAAAAACAGTTCTAAAAAAAGTAAAAAGGGAGACTTTGTCTTAGTTTCCTGTTTGTGGGTGCCCAACTTGGGAAAAAGCCCAAAAAAGCAGGGTTTTAAGCGAGAGAGATCAAGGAGTTTGGAATTGACCCAAAATGGCCAATAAAACTACAGCTTCTAGGCAGTAACCACTCCTACAGGGACAGGCAGGCTGCTCAGTGTTAACCACTGCCACTGGTGAACACAGAGACTTCCCTTTAGCCCAAGCAAGCACTGGCCTCCAAGAAGCTTACAAACAGTTCAGAACAGCAAATCTGTAGCTGAACTTTCTTAAATTTCAGAAAGTGGGAAAAAAACAAGATTTTTTTGTTTTAGTTTAAAGGTAGCAGAGATACACAAGTAGCAAAATAGTCAGAACAGTGCAATAAATGATCCCACACTTGAGTGCTAGGCCAGAGTCAGATAAAATGCAATTTTAAGGAAACTGATTTTAAATTAAGTGCAACACAGGAAATGCAGTAAACAGGCTCTAGATGTGTTCTAAATACTGTTTCTAATACAGATATCAACGTTAGCAAGCGGAAAACCAAAAATAGGGAGCAAAGCAGTAATTTTTAAAAAAAAAACAGAAGAAAATACTTAAAATCTCAAAAGTGGCTCCTTTCTTCTCTCAGCTTTTCTCCCCTTTGGGAGGTGCTTCAGCAACAACTATCAAGCCTGGAAAAGCCAAAAACCCTGAGGCAGCAGGGTTTTAAAAAGAGAGAGATCAAAATTTGGAATTTAAAAATGGCCAATAAAACTACAGCTTCTAGGCAGCAACTACTCCTACAGGGACAGGCAGGCTGCTCAATGTTAACCACTGCCACTGGTGAACACAGAGGATTCCCTTTAGCCCAAGCAAGCAATGACCTTCTAGAAACTTACAAACAGTTCAGAACAGAAAATCTGTAACCGAACGTTCTTAAATTTCAGAAAGTGGGAAAAAATCAAGATTATTTTTTTTTTTTTTTTTTGTTTAAAGGTAAAAGATAACAAGTAGCAAAACAGTCACAACAGTGCCATAAACGAAACAAAACTTGAGTGCTAGGCCGGGCAGGTAAAATGCAATTTTAAGAAAAAATGATTTTTTAAATTAAATGCAACACAGGAAATGCAGTAAACAGGCTCTAGATGTGTTCTAAATACTGTTTCTAATACGGATAACAACTTTAGCAAGCCAGAAAATGCAAAAGTAGGCGTCAAAGCAGTAATTTTAAACAAAAATTAAAAGAAAATACCTTAAATCTCAAAAGTGGCTCCTTTCTTCTCTCAGCATTTTCTCCTCTTGGTAGGTGCTTCAGCAACAACTATCAAGCCTAGAAAGACACCAAAACCACGAGGCTGCAGGGTTTTAAGAGAGATCAAGGAGTTTGGAATTGACCCAAAATGGCCAATAAAACTACAGTTTCTAGGCAGTAACCACTCCTGCAGGGACAGGCAGTTAGATATTATATATATATATATATATATATATATATATATATATATATATATATATATATATATATATATATATATATATATATACAGCAAGATATGAATATACATGCATGCATACATATGCAGATATATCAGTTATATTCATAGATTTATAATAATCCCTTGTGAGCCTTTTAAGCAGCCAATTATTTGAGACTAAATTATTGTGTTTGTAACAATCTTGACCATTAATAATAATATATATCTGTATATATAATGTATAATATATATATATATATATATATATATATATATATATATATATATTACAGTAAATATACACATGTATATACCTAGGATATGATACAGCAGTTACGGGTAACATATGTTCAGTCCAGGCATATGTTGGTGGGAGGTCCATTAAATAAACGTCTACCCCCCACCCCCCAGCTAGGCCAGTGAGACATACAGACATGCAATAAAGGTAACTACACCACTGCTTCTCAGGCCACCAGGAGGAAACTACCAGTGGGAGAGATCTGCAAGGCCTACACTTGAAACATGGACAGCGATGTCCCTTGTGGGACAATAAAAATTAGTGATTGTAGCCAGGCCCTGTAAAGATTGATGCGACCAGGCTGTAGATGTACACAGACCAGTAGGTTGTGCAAGCCTGATAACACATGGGTTGACACAACGTACGACATGTGTCCTGACACGGGGAGAGTGGGCAGTGTGTAGGGGTGTGTTTATACCCTACCTGTGCCCACAGTAAGGATGAGTGCTGTAGAGGAGTGGCAGGTAGGGGAACTATGGGTATGCGATTATGGGCCTAGGCGTGCAGGTGTTGGCTGGCAGAGCCATATTATGACCTCCCCGTGGATGTAAGTAATATTCCAATGTGGGCATAACAGACGCTCATATCTCCCAAACCTTAAGAGCACATCCACTGGATAGTCCAAAAACCATTGAGGGAACAGATAGGGACCATACCATTGAACTGTCCCCGATTACCAGGGACGTCCGTGATTACGACTCAGAATCTAACTGTCCCACCTAAACCCTCCTAGAACTAGTGATATTAGGAGGACAGGTGGCGGAATACACGTAATGAATAATGACAACATGTAAGAGTCATAAACAGCATGTACGTCAGACAATGTGTATGAATACATATGCTCTGGATCTGTCAATGTGTCAGGTTAATAGCACCAAACATCTATATGTGTCCCTGAGGTTGTTATGCAGTGTCCCTGATTCAGTGTTCATTCTTCCCCATTCGTATGAGAGGTCTGCTAGTGACAGAAAGCACATATTCTGCTGACTACCTTAGAAAGATGATAGAATAATAGGTTGGGGTTACCACCTGTCCCCCTTTGTGAGGGACACTCTCCTTTGGGCAGTTGTGTCCTGCAAAATAATTGAAATTATGGCAAATGTCCTGAGATTATAGGACAGAGATTTCCTATATTCTCTGTAGTAGTTGCATAAAACAATTATTTTGTATCTGAAACACCTAAATGTTATAAGAAACAGTATAAGCAACTATAATGCTACAAGAATAAGCTTTTATTTAGGCAAAACATTTAAGTACTCTCCTTTGTACTGCCTGTGGGTAGGTTTTGCCCTGCAAAACGATGTCTTCAAAGGTCCCATA
>NC_056744.1:150253638-150283638 GCF_019279795.1 Protopterus annectens | reverse complement strand
TTTGCTTTGAATGTATGAAAAATTCCTAGTCTAAAATTTATAAAATCAGAAAAACAGTTCAAGAACACAGAGAAGCACTACATGCATATCAAACTAAATTACGAATGCTGGCCAAAACTGTTATTTCACTGACACAGGTAGAGGGCCCAAGGTACAAATTCAAAGCTGTCTGTCAGGTAACTTGACAGAAAAGGCACTTGTGAAAACACATCAGAAACTTAAACACTTATTAGAAAATGACAGAACTTTAGAAAGGTCAGAAGTGGAAGCAAAGAAAACAGAAACACAAAATACATGCACTGGGTAATGTACAGTACAGCAAACCATGTAAAAATTACACAACAACATAAACATGAAAACTAAAAGACACTCAGCAGTTGTGTATGTGGAAATTATGTAAGAACATGCCAGCACAAAGTATACTGCCTGCCAAAGGAAAGCAATGACATTCATGTGAAAATTATAACCATTTATTAAAATGTGTAACAGTGACTCACAAATATACGAAAAATGCTCCAGAAAGCCACAAACTTACAATCATATCATCACAAGTACAAAGAAAATCAAAACAAAATTGTAAGCATTTTATCAGAATAGTCCATAAACATAACTACCTGAACAACTGCATTTATAACATAATAAACATCACTTTGAAATCTAGGAAAACACTACAGTCTGCATCCAAAGACTGTTTTTCAGTACTTAGAGACTCAGGTATAACATTAATGAAAATGTTTTCTCCAGTTTAAGTTCTAAACTAAAAGTCTGCAAAACAAAGATATTCTCTTACAACAACAAATAACCACTACCTGTCACAGGAATTTTTAAAAGAGGCATTCTAATAATCTAACAAACAAGTCTGAGCTATACGTAATCAAGAGAACTGGTAGTACTTTCTTAAGTAATAAGTTAGTCAGTATCAGTGGCTCAACAGGTAGCCTTTGCTGCAGGAAGACCAGAATGGTGAGAGTTCTATTCCCACATTCATTACCTGGCAATCTGGAGGTCCTAAGAACTGATGATAAATGCTGTGATAAGCAATCTGAAGATTTTGCAAAATATTTGAGATGCATATAGAAGAAAGTGGTACCCTTGTGGTCTCAAGCCAATGGGGCTGCTGAGAGGTTTATGCACACATTAGAAAAGGCCAGGAGAGCTGACCAAGAAAAAAATCAAATGGGAACATTATGTGGAATCACCATTCACCAAAATAATACAATCTGCTAGAAAGCTAGACCTTTTTAAAATCTCAGTTTAAAACTACAGTTATGTTCTATGAACAAATATTTGCAATAATCATTCCTTAAGAAGTCATAACATGTCATAATGCAATGAAAGAGAACATGAAGCAGTATATTTATTAAAAAGGCAACAACATGTTAAATTTAAAATGTCCGATTATATACTTTACACAACAGCTGAGCTCCATGAAAATGCTCCCTAATTTTTCACTTAATTATTCTGTGTAAGAAACATTTAATTTGTGGAACTAATGTTAACCACCTACAACAAAATAGCCAGATTCATTGCCAACCTTCCCTATCACTATCACCACTGCATAGCTTTAAAAAACCTGAATGGCTTGAGCTACATAATCAACTCCTTCTTCCCCAACTCCATCTTACACACACTATCTTAAATCAATCCTCCTGCTGTCCTGCCCTCACGGACCTTATCACTCCCTACTCTCCTAACCATAGCCTATGCAGTTCAGGCCTACACCTCTTAGACATCTAAAAACCCAATAAAAATATTAGCAAACTTTTATACAGCCACTCCCTCACCAATGCCTGCAGCAAACTTCCCCTTTCACTAAGAACAAACAGCAACTTCCTTAACTTCAAAAAACTTCTAAAGGACTTATTTACTAATTCCTGGACCTGTCCTTGTCCCACTCCCACCTAAACTACTCACTGTCCTCATCCGCTTTCCCTCTCAGGTGTCACACTTTACCACTACAACTCATTTAAGGTGTGATCAAAGGAGATACTGCCAGCTCATCTAGCTGGAATTTTGTAAATAATTATATGTCATTTGTGAATATCAACATAATTTATATAGAAGTGTGACAAAGGGGGATACTGCCAGCACGGCTGTCTGGAATTTTGTAAATGGTTATATGTCATTTGTGAATGTCAACATGCTTTATGTAAGATGCTCATGTTACAAATGTATTAGAGCTGTATGTCATGTATATATCAAACTAGGTTTGTACAGACATGTGTTGAAAAGATATTTTATAAAGTACTGAGCTTAAAGATGTATCCACAGTGTGCCCTGCTGGAAGAGAACAGAAATGTACATGCACTATTGTAACTGTTTAAATGTATATATTTTAACAGTGGAAACTGAAACACAGGATGTTAACCACAGTCTAGTAAATTTCAGAAAAATAGCTGAAATTAAATTACTTTATGTCAGCAAGGAGATACAATGTCTGTGCTGAGAAGCTTTCTGTATTGTCTTGGAAGTGTTTTATTGTTTTATGACTTCAATCCTTTGCCAAAGATCTGAGGAAAAGCCCTTGTCTATGTATTCTTACAGGTAGATGCTAAATGCTACCAGCTGCCATCAATGGTTGATTTGAGCCTGGGGACTAGACATCAGATGACAAGAAATTATGTCATTCTATAAGCTAGCCCAACAGTAATATTTGAGATATTAATTTGAGAACTCTCTGAGATAGATGTAGCATTCTGTACTGTAGTCTGTCTTTGACCTGACAAGAAGACCCATTCCCCACTCATTTGCCTTGCTCTGTAAGTAAGCTAACTAGGGTATAGTAATTCTCTTATATATAGTCAGGAATACAGCAAACCTTTAATCAGATATTTTTCTTTATTTATTTGAGACTGTCCTGCAATGTTGTTTTAAATATTCCCTGTGATTTTGAACTCTGATGTTACTGTAAATATATATTTAGTATTGTCTTGTTCTTTTATTATTTATTATTAAATACATTTAAACCTTTCATTGTGGCTAATGTGTTTAGAGATATTTAAGTTCTGGGAGTACTTGCATATTTATTTGGTGACATTGTGGATCACTTCTAATAGCCTTGCTCTTGGTCAACCTACCATTTGTATTGATAGTGACATTACACAGTAAGATTGGACACCCTTTGTTAAGGACCTAAGAGTAGCTGATAAGGAGCTGGCTGGTGGCAGTGATAACTACCTTATAGTCTGGGCAAAAGGTGGGATGGCTAGTAAACCTGTGTCAGCCTTTCCCAGGTGTGTGTGTGTGTGTGTGTGTGTGTGTGTGTGTGTGTGTGTGTGTGTGTGTGTGTGTGTGTCTGTGTGTGTGTGTGTGTGTGTGTGTGTGTGTGTGTGTGTGTGTGTGTGTGTGTGTGTGTGTGTGTGTGTAAATCAAACCTCAAAGGGTGTGTGTGTCAGCTACTTGGGCAGGGATATGAAGCACTGGTTGGAAAGAGAGGGTGCTGGAGGTCTTGGCTTGGCCACTCAACTGGGATCTCAACTCTACAGCTGTGCCAGTGTGGAGTCTTACTGGGGATCTGGAGAAAGAGTGAGAAACCAGCCCCAGACTGAGTGTGGTCTCTGTATGCTCGTAAGGGAAACTGCAAGGGAAACTGCACTTGATACAGAGAGCTACATCTGGAAATACTGTGTGTATACCTTGTCATCCTCCCAAGGTACATCCCTCACTGGTGCCAGTGGTGAGGATTGAGGCTCCTTGATTACTGGACCAGTGGTGGGGCATCACATAAGGTCTTTATGATATTCGAGCAGCCTTGAATTTCTCTCTGATGGTAATTGTTAGATAGAATCTAACTTTTCATATTATATTTTATATATGTAATATGGACCATGGCTGTTTAAACCCTCAATATTACTCTTAAACCCTCAATGTTACTCTTGTATTCTAACATGTTCATGTATAAGCTGTATTCTGTTTCTGCTGTGTATATACACTTGTATGTTAATATTTTACGTTGTTTTGTTTTTGTATTTGTTTTTCTGTGGAGCTTTTCTCCTCAGGTCTCTGATGAAAAAGGGCTCTGCTGCCTAGTCCGACCTACCCGGTTAACAAATGTCAAACAAATAAATATGTTTAAGGCTCTACAGTAGCAGATGGTAAAAGGGGCATGCCTCATTGGGCATCTCTTTTAAGGGGCATGTCTCATTGGACATCTCTTATTTTCCAAAAAGGTTGATGCAGATGGTCATGAAAAGTTCAATTCTTTCTTCATGTTAGATTTTAATACGCTAACTTGTCACAGACCACTGGATTTGAAGAACCATAGTTTTTATTGAATTATAAGTATATATGTCAAAATGCTGCTTTTTTATATGTTGTAACTTAACTTTCTGTCTTCCTAAAAAACAAATCAAATCTTTCTTCCTAACCACCTTCTACCAGCTTTTAGATTCCAAAACCACTAAATATCCTACAGCCCTGCAATGTATTGCTTCCTTCTTGATCACTAGTTTTCCCACTACCTGACATCAGTAAAATACAGATAATTTTACTTAGAGATGCTATTCCCCAGCCCATCCTCTATGCTTCTTCACATACTGAGTCATCTCTCATCCTACCATAAGTCAACATTTCTATAATTTTGTCCTAACCACCTATCTATACTTTCTCCCTTAACTCTCCACAAATTGCAACAAACCTATTTAAAGATGCCCCTCACTTTTTCCCTAAATATAGACTGTAAGTGGAAAAATACTCCCCAAAAAACAAAAAACAAAACCAGAAAAAAAACAAACAAACAAGAATCGATAATATTCCAATATAATATAATCCTCCTAGAAGAAGACAATTCACCCTAATCCTGGTCCTACCTATCACAACCAAAATCAAGACAATTCTCTTCCACACACTAATCTAGCCCCTCAATGATCAACCCCCAACCTCAGTAATCTAACTTTTGCACCAGGTCTACCTGAGAATATCAAAACCCGAGATCATCGAAGACCACATCATCGAGACAAAATAAATGAAATCCCACTTCATTGACAGTCTGGATCAACAAAGATCTTCCCAGGGTAAGTAACTTGTTGGCCATGAAGGTGAACTTTGCCCTTTTCCTAACTGTAGTGTGATCTGAGATTTGGTATATTTAGTTAGGGGGTGTGGGGGTGTAGCCCCCAACCTGGGTGGGTTTAGAATGGTGCAGTTTAGGTATTTTTGTGTTGTTGACTGAATGATTACTTACCCTGGGAAGGTCATCATTGATCTGGTCTGTCAATGAAGGGTGTGGTCTTCGATGATGTTGGGTTTTGACATTCTGAAACAGACCCTTTGCACCATATATATTAAAAGCATAAGAAACAGAACTACTAAACTATGTGCCTGGATTACCAAACATAAGCCTGATATTCTCACTGTAACTGAAACTTGGCTTAAACCTACCATAAACAACTCCAAAATTACACTCCTCATCTATAATATCATTTATAATGACCGTATAAAGAGGAAAGGTGGTGGTATTGCTTTAAAATTTCCCAGCAACTACCACATTTCCCTCTACAACAAACTAGTAGCAAAATTCAATTCAGCAGAGCTTCTTATTACATCCCTTAAAATAAACAAATATGGACTACATCCCAAATGGGGATGATACAGCTGCACTGGATGATATCCTACATTGACAAGAAAAAAATACTACTAGGTGATGCCAATATTATTTGGTTGGACATAACCTCTAACTCCCCTACATCTAGTACAAACTTATACAGTTTTACATAACTAATAGCCTGACAAATTATAACAAGACATCAAATTCCTTATTAGACTGGATCCTAGTATCAGACCCTAGGAAATTCGGGTCTATATTATATCCTTGAACACTTAAAAAAGCGAATGCTGATTGAGCAAACTTATTTTTGCAAAACTGCAAAATATCGAAGCAGCAGAAACTCAAATTTTTTCCTAGGGAAAGAATTCAGTTGTCGTTTCTGTTGCTTCGGTATTTTCAGTGTTATGGTAGAAAGTTACCGGTCAGATTCAGGTAAGTGTGCGATTGTGTGGATGTGAGTGTTAGGGTGATTTAGGTGAGTTAGGGTTTGGGCTTGGGTTAGGTGTGTGTGCGATTGAGTGGACATGAGGGTTAGGGTGGATTTAAGTGAGTTAGGGTTAGGGAGCGAGTAAGGTGAGTGTGCGATAGTGACGGACCTTAGGGTTAGGGTTTGGGTTAAGGTAAGTGGGTAGTTAGTGGTGTGTTCATAGTTTAGTGCAGGGTTAGGTATCAGATTTTAGGTGTATGTGTGTAGATTTCTGTTTGTTTGGTGTGCTTGTGTTGTGTGTATGTGTTTTGGATCAGTGATTTTTTTCCCTGGGAAAAAAATCGCTGATCTGACAGTTCGAGATTGTAAGCTTTCACTTAAATTAGGTCGATCAATCAGCGTTCACTTTTTTAAGCGTTCGATGATATAATATAGACCCAGAAATTCACCACCATAAGTACAATATCAGACTGTCTCAGCAACCATCTCTCAATCTATACAACCATATATCTCACACATCCAATTAAACAGCATGTTAATAAAACAATGTGCAACTTGTCCAAGCTTAACCTAGAAATATTCATTAGTGTACTATCATCTATTAACTGGAACATCCTGAAAATCCTCCATTAGATAATGGTGTACATGAATTCAATAACCTTTCCTAAATATCTTAAATAGCCTTGTACCTCCTAGAAGGAAGAGACTAAACACAAATAATGCAATGTGGCTATGTAAAAATAGTATAATGCTAATAAAAGGTAGAGAAAAAGCATGGAACAAATATCTCAAATATAAAACACCACAATATTTCAATAACTAAAACACAAATAAATGAAGACAAAAACTATGCTATAACAACATTCAGAACAATAGTAAACACAACCCTAAAAAATTCTAGTCAGCCATTAAAGACAGAAATTCAATCCAGACACCTCTGCCAATAACATCATCAGTCAAAACTGCAATAGAATTTAACTCTTATTTTACAGATAGTATAGAGACCCTGACCAAGGATTCCCCAACATCCAATCCCTACCCTGCCCAACAACCACATTGTACCACATCCACTTTAACCTACAAAACTGTGCCCATACTCTAGATAAAATGACTCTGATGACCTTGGATAGCATTGCCTATCCTGTCTCAATCCTTATAAGTAGTTCACCAGGAATCCTATGTTACCTCTCTCTGAAAATAAATCACAAATTATCCCCCTGCACAAAGGAAGAAATTTAACAGACATGACTTACTTTACACATAATAGCCATCTTATCCCTCCTTTCCAAAATTATTGAAAAATATATTCAAAAACAATGGTAAACTATCTTCTGCAGGAAGAACTCCTATCCCCCTCAAAACATAGCTTCCTCCCATATTACTAATGCTACACTTCTAAATTTTATAGATGCCATCAATAAAGCTAGAGAAAATGGTGACCTAGTTAATTTCCTCCTTACTTCTAGACTTGTATAAAGCCTTCAACATAGTTTGCTACAGCAAATTTCTACTTCAAATGTCCTCACTAGGTCTATTTCAGACCACCATTCTATGGTTCAAAAGCTAACTGTCCAATGGGTATCAGTCAGTTAACTGGCATTCCACCCTTTCTCCGTATCTCCCAGTCACTACTGGCATACCACAAAGCTTTAGTTTTGGTCCCCTCCTCTTTAGCATTCTCACGAGCACCCTCCACACAACCATATAACAGGCCTCCGTAATACAATATGCAGATGACATGACACTCATATGCACATCTGACAACCTGGCACATCTCCAAAAAATTAGTCAGGGAGCTTTAACTGCTGCTAAAATATAGCTTTGCAATTCACAAGTAGGTGCTCAACAAAAAATACACCCCCCCCCAAATCCCTCTTTCATGAAAAAAAAAAAAAAAAAAAAAAATTAAAATCCTCTCTCTTTTATTTAAAGACTTTAAAATTTTACTGTATTTTGTTGCTTCTTTTTTCCTGGAAAAGAGACACCATTTACATGACCATGGAACAAATTTTCAGCCCCACGGGTGATCTTTCATTCAGCCACAAAAAGAAAATGTTTAGAAAACAGACTTTACCACCACAGCAGGCTAGCAATTTCCCCTAGCCAAGAGTGGGCGACTGCTGTGGCCATTTCTTGTACCTCAGAACACTCATCTTTTAGCCCAGATCCCCCTGGTATAGTACTATGAACTTAGGGTTAGTCACATCCTTTACGGCTGTTAGAGTGTCCTCAGTGGGCAAGGGAGAGCCATTCTTGTTAGTCTTGGGAGAGGAGAACAGGCAAGGCTTCCTTGCTTTATCAGAATGTTCTGCCCATCCCTGGGGAATTGCTTCTGCCATTTGTAACACTGCTGGCCCTATTTTTTTTGTTAAAAAGAAACAGAAAACTAAACATGTATCTCCTCCTCCTCCTCACATTTCCTTATACATGAGTAGTTTACCGGGTCTGCATCGGGGTTTTATTTGGGGTATTGATCCTTCTTATTAACTGCATTTTAATACAGAAAGAAGAATACCTCTTTTCCTGAAAAGCCTCAATATTCTGAATCTGGACATTAAGATGAAGGGATAGATACAAAGTTTTCCCCTCCATTTTCTGATTCAAACTCTGAGGAGATCTCAGTTTCTGGTTTTCCCTTTGGTAGTTTCTCTCTCTTTGAGAACATTTCCAGCATGTGCCAATATTTTCTTTGGTAGTGTACTGACATTTCTCAGTCCCTCAGAAAATGTTATGAGCTGTTACAGAAGAATGTATGTGTGTGTCTCTTTGCCTGTAATTTTGCTGATAGCCAACCTGCTGCCCCTAAAAAGCCAGGGAGAATGTACCAAACCTGGCCCAACAGCTATACCTTTAGTTAATCCTACTGCTGCTAAATGTTTAGTTAATTGCTATCGTACTCATTCTGATAAGATGAGAAAATTATTGATGGGTATGGGAAAAGAGTGTTTACTTCTGCACTTTGATTTTCAACATTTTGAATAGTCAGGTTCACATGTTAATGTTTATTTTTGACTAATTGTGAAAGTATGAGGAATATTTGGTTTGCAGTTTTTTTCTTGTGAGGAAAAATCTGCTTTAAATTATTTTGCTTCTTTGATTGTACTAGTCACCGTCCTTGTTTACAGAGTGTGCATGACTCAGTTGATACTTCTTCCAGGGCTATGATCTCTTGTACTGTTTTGAGGGGGGTTGCCTGGCTGCATTCTCAGAACCACTCAAGGGGATTTTAATAATGAGATTTTTAATTCTCCCTTTGATAGAGATTCACTTTTTCTTTCCTAGCTGCAGCAGTGATCAAAAAGTGTGATGAATGGAGTAGATTAATTCAGGGAATAACTTAAGATATTTCCATCCTCCCTTTTTTCAAAATTTCTAAGGGATTCTCTAAGCCCTCATCCAATTTTGGCAAAATGGCAATGGTGTCTCAAAAAGAATTTAGGAACCCCCCAAAAACAAGGATAGTCCAACAAGTCAGTTTGACTGTTTAATGGCCTTTGTTCCTTCTACCCATCCTGGTAGTCCCTTTTCCCCTCCATAAAGTCTGAATCTCTACTATTCTCTTTGGCAACAGATAGTTTCAGACAGATGGGTTCTGAAGGTCATTTATCAAGGTTACAAATAGCAGTGAAAGAAAATTCCTTCTTTACAGGAAGTTGTTGTTCATCCACTAAACCAGACTCTTATTTCCACCTGCTCTTCATCATCTGCTCTTCCAAGGAGTAATACGGACAATCCCTTCTTCCCAAGTTGGGAAAGCTTTTTATTCACGAATGTTTAGTGCCAAAAGAAAGAAGATGCTTGTAAACCAGTTTTAGATCTTTCTTTCTTTCTTAGAGCCCTGTTTGTGACTGTACCGAAGTTCACGAATATGTCACGTCACAATCTTTTACCTCGTCCTCCTCATTCTTCTTGGCAACATTAGATTGAAAAGATGCTTATCATCACATTACTATTCACCCAGAACTCAGGCATTTGTTATTGTTTTGTGTGTCTGAATCACATTTCAGTTCTCTCCCTTAAATGTTGAACTATCAACTGCAATGAGTGTGTTCACAAATTGTCTAGCTCCAGTTATAGCTCACTGCAGGCTACAGGGTATCTGCATTTTTTCCATATTTAGATGACATACTTATCTTTCCAGAGTCTTTTTCAAAGTGTCAGGAATCTCTCATTTAGGTGAGACATCTCTTACACAAGATGAGATTCCAAGAGACATTAAAAAGTACTTTTTGACTTCTTCACATAGGATTTTGTTTCTGGGGTGTCAGCTAGACACCTCAGTTTAAAGACCTTTTCTGCCTCAAGAAAAATAGATTTCTATATAGATAAATGTGTAAGGTTTTCCACTCAGACTTTGATCACTATGAAGAAATAACTGGATTTTTGGGTCTCACACCATCTATGATTCTGAGGATAACCGTGTGAAAGATACAAAGGTATCTGAAGTCTCTTTAGTCCCATCACCAACATCCTTTGTCTTTTCAAATTCCACTGCTGGAGGCTGTCAAAGGAGAAATTACTTGGTTGAGACAGCAAATATCCCTAAAGCCGGGTTTCCCCTTCTCTCTCCATGTCTTAAAGCATAAATCCGCACATACACCTTGGACTTTGCTTGGGAAGCAATTTCAGGAGGTATAAAAGTGCAAGGTGGGTGGAACACCTAGGACAAACACAAGCACATGAATATAAAATAGATGCTTGCCATGATAAAGACATTCAACTCCCTGAATCATCTTTTGTCCCAGGGACCTCTTCAAGTTGTTTCAGATAATAAAACAGTCATATGGTACATCAACAAGCATGGGGGAGTCAGGTCATACCCTCCCTTGCAAACTAGCCATGTTAGCTTGGGGTATACCTTCACAGCACAATCTCACTCTGCAGGCATCCTTCATTCTATCAAAGCGATATCATGTGGCAGACAAGCTGAGCAGGACAGGGAAGATGCTCACATATGCAAACTAGATCAGGGACTCTTCAAAGATTTGATCCATTTGTGGGGAGGTCCTCTAACAGAGCCATTTGCCTTCTCTCTGATATCCAGGGTACTTCTGAAGATTCAGAAGGAATCCCCCAAGATCACTATGGTGACTCCCTTTCTGACCCAGTGATCTTTTGGAAATGACCAAGGGTAAATACCACAAGCTTCCTCAGAGAATGGATCTACTCACATAAGATCAGAGATGATTGATACACCCCAACCCCAATCAACTTCCGCTGGCTGCCTGGATGATAGGGTCTTGATTGCCTTTAGGTACTTGTTTACTGAGACTGCACAGCAGGTGCTAATGGAGGCAAGAAAGTCTGCTACTAGAAAATAAATAGAAAATGTTTTCTGTTTGGAGCTAACAACATAATCAGCACCCATTCAGGGCTAGTTTTTCTCTGGTTTTACATTATTTGTGTGCATTAGTTTCCTATGGCCTTTCTCCTTCCTCCATCAAAATTTATTTATCAGCCATTTCAGCATGTCTCTTTCAAGGCATTCTTATGTCAAAATGTTTTTTAAATGGATTTTGCTTATGGGAACTCCAAGGAAACTGGTGGCCCCTTCTTAGGATCTTAATTATGAGTTAAGAATCTAACACTTGCTACATTTGAACCAGATAGTCTGGCTGACTTCAGGTTCTTGGCATGGGAAACAGTTTTACTGATTGCTCTCACCTCTGCAAGAAGATTATCTGAATTGCAAGCTCTTATGGTGAGTCAATCCCATCTCATTTTCCACCATGGAAGGAGGTTCTTTGAGAACTAATCTTTCTTTTATACTTAAAGTGGCATCTGAGTTTACTTTGAGCCAGACTATCCATTCCCCCATTTTCTTTACTGATCTTAAAAATGGGAAAAAGGATACTCCGTACATTGAATGTCCTCTCACAACTGTGGTACTATCTTGACCAAACTAAATCTTTCAGATCTTCAGATCTGTTGTTCATTTCTTATGAAGGTAAGAAAAAGGGAGAGCCTGTGTCAGTACAAACTATTTCCAAATGGTTGTCTAAGGCTATTACCTTTTGTTCTATTTACCACAGCAAAACTATTCTAGGCAAGGTCAAGGCTCACTGTACCCAGGCATTGTGGCTTCCAGGCAGGGTCAAGGCCCACTGTACTTGGGCATTGTGGCTTCCATCTATGGCTTTTTGGAAATGATTGGATTCTAGAAGTATTCTAGATGAGCAACTTGGTCCTCTACACATACTTTTACAAGGCATTAAAAGCGTGATTCTTTCTCTTGGTCTAGATCAGGCTTTGCTAGGACCATTCTAGGTTTCTTTAGAATTTTGTAATGGACTCACTTTAGACATCTGTAATGGACCCTTAAGGTAAGAGAGAAGGATTATTTTATTGTGTATTATCTACCGTCTAGGTATCTTAAACTGTGTCTGTCATCACTAAATCGGTTTTGTTATTTTTCAATAGCCCCCTTATAACAGGGACTTTCTCCTCATTATGAAAAGCAGCATAGCTTATTGCCCTAATAAAAGCTGGTTGGTCTTGCAAACATCTGAGTTATGATTTTTTTCTTAAGCAATAAATAAAATAAAACAGCAGGGATAGGATGAAGACTGCGAACCACAGGTCAAAGAGAGGTAGATGAAGTGCAGGAGTGTTACAAGAGGAAACACAGAACAGGGACCTAAATGCAGTAAGCCAAAGGGCCAGAAGGCAGAAACACTGAAAGAGAAGGATTTGTGTGCATGAAATGAGCATGCGAATGCCTTTTTTTTTTTACAGGTGGAGGAAAGGAGGAACCAGAACAGAATAACCCTTAAACCCTTCAAGGGATAGTGTGGGAGAACTGAAAGGCAAACAGAAGCAGGATGGTAACAACAAGTGATAGGCGATCAGAGAAAATGCTCCTAAGGCACACCAGGATGGAGGCATAAGCTGGCAGACAGGAAATACCCTCTTGATTCCATTAATCTGAGCGACTATGCCCTGGTGACAAGGACACATGTAAGTGGTTACAAGGAAATGGCACTGGCAGGTACGCATGACCTTGTTGAGTGTTGGCTCATCTCTCTATCTCTCTCCTCATTTTCTATTTCTTTCTTTCTTTCTTTTTTGATTGTCATGAAGCTACCACTCTTGGACACATTAAACATCCGACTGCAAAGTAAACCATCTTCTGAAGAAGGAAGACTGGAGCAACTCACTGGATGTAAACAATGCTTAGTATTGAATGATCTGGATTTTTTTACGTGTCTTTATGTGTAATAAAACTTTTAACCAGCACAATTGACTGATACATCAAAAGTTAACATGCAGAAATAAAGTCTTAAAAGAATGTCAAACAGGAAACTAAAATAAACAATTTGAAAGCTAATGCTAGTAAATTGACAACCATCATTTACTCACCAATGGTCACTGAGCAGAAACGCTGCTCCTAACTGCAATACTGTCTGTCCAAGTGACCACTGCAGTGTGGAGAGACTGTGAGGAGAAAACTGGTTATAGAGGGGCTTTAGCAAATTTGCCTGGGAACGGGGTGAAACAAAATGCCTTTTTCCCAAGCCTTCTTTAATATCCTGGCTCTTTTATGCTAGTGTTTGCATCTTTTTTGAAATAAGGAAAATTCTGCCTTTCTTCCTACAATAAGGTTTTGATATTTTCTGCCACACATTTTTAACACATAACTCAACTGTATATTGAATCTGACTCACCAGTGTTCATAGCTTACTGCTTAAACTGTATTTTAAATATCTGCAGATCTATTTGGTATTCAGGCTAAATAAGCTGACACCATTACTTTCCAGGAGACATTTAAAGGAAGGCAATATGTATGCTGTGCAGTTATCACTTTTACCTCTATTCATAATAGTTATGGTTTAAATGATATATATTATGATTAAGAGGATTAAAGAGACCAATGTTTCAAAGATGAATTCTGAAGACACAGACTATCTATCATGTGCTGCTATTATGCTAAAAAGTTTGCATCTGACTGAGTTGTTGATTTTTTTTTTTTTTTTTTTTATATTTATTTTATATTGTGTGGTGTCAGCTGTATTGGACAAATTTAAGATTTTAACCTTTTCTGAGTGACTCGTAACAGTTTTAGAAATATTCATCATTTAAATACTGGACAAATAAGTTGCAAAACTATTAAAAGGGTCTTACTTAAATGTATAAAGTTTATTCATTTAATGATAGGATGCTCTAGTCATAAATAATCTGATGTTACATAAATTCTCAGGCATGTATATAATCACTCATGTACACTGGCCTCAAATTATGCTCCACCTTCACATTTTTCTTATGGTTAAGTTGGATCATACATCAAAGAACCACTGCAGTCAGTCAAAAAACTATTTCAGTGACAACAATGCTGGCTGTAAAAAAACAACAAAACAAAACCGAAGAACATGGTTTTCAACATTTTTTCTCTTAGGGAAAACTGCAAAACTCCTCATGCAGTGGACTTCATCCCCTGTAATGCTGCCATTGTTTTATCTAGGAAGGGCAAACCTCACCTCTGGCATCAATTTGAGTATTTGTCCATTGCAGTTATGACCATCTATATTTACTGTTTATCTTCTATTTTTAATGTTATGGTATAATGTAGATTGCAGTGCTCTGTTTGCCTATATCATATTGTCTTAGGGGATACAAAGTGTATCAGAGTTAATTTTTTTGCTAGCTGCTACACAACATACATTTCACTTATACAAAAACTCTAAGGGTAAACTTGCTAGTGCATAAAACAAATATATTGCTCGTGCTGCAGAAAGCAATTGTTCTAGTCATTTTCATGGAATGATGCTAAATTCAAATGCTGACAACTACAGCACAACCTTTTTGTCATGATTTTTGAGGGCCTTATCCCATAACCCTGTGACAGTACTTCACCGCCTTAATCAAACTAATGTTGTCTACCTGAGATTACACAATCACAATGTGTACATTACAAGAAAGAAGACAGTGTTCTGTTTGTCAGCCTTTTGAGTGCCAGAACATCACATTCTAAGGAGTTCACTTGTCAGTTACAGTATTGTTACAAAAGTGTCTCCAGTAAGCTACAAATTTAAGCTTATAACTTAAAATTCTAAGAACAAGTAAGGCAGTTGTGGTTCACAAAGACATGCCAGAAATGTACTCCTTAGCAAGGATATTATTGCCATTGCTAATATTATTATTAATACCATAATTTACAGAGGTATTTTGAAAACTCATCATATAAGACAAAGGAGCGTTACTGCTCTAGGGTTTTAACATGCTTTTTTTGGAGCACCACCTTGTAAACAACTGTTATAGTGACTTTACATAATTGCATCAGGAATGATCTGAATGTACTGATTGCAAAGATGGCCTTTTAAGACTGCTGAACAGTTTTACATTTATTCAAGCTCAGTCACAAGGAAAGTGTAACTAAAGTTTTTGTTAGAAATAATGATGCAGTGTGCTTGAAAGACATCACATTCATGGATAAAGACAAACAGTTTTATTTTTTGTTCAAATCGTAGTTGTACACCAATCCACGGGATTTGTTTTTATGTATCATCTAGGAAACGTAATTCTTAGTGGCCAAAAAATCTGCAAGAATAATATCAGAACTAGTGTTCTGCAATCCAAAAAAGTGGATAATATATAAATAACATAACAAAATCTAAAGCAGAATAAGAAACAATAAAATAGCTTAATCACAAAGCATGAAACTGTACGGCATATTCTGAAATGTCTATAAGATTGTTACCTGTGTGCAGTTCGGAAAAGAATTAGACTGAAACCTTCATGAAAAGAAGTTGTGATACTGTTTCCATGGAGCAGATTTTGTTCTTTAATGGGGGGGGGGGGGGCTGTTACCTATTCAGGGCACTGTGGGAGATGCTCTGGAGTGGGTGTATGAGAACACTTACCATCCACTGACTCATAGTTACACAGTTGGAGTTTGTGTCAGTGACAGAGAGGTACACCCAGGGTTGCCAGATTTCCAGCCCCCCAGGTAGGGACAGAAAAAAAAAAGAAGGTCTCTCACGGCAAGTGAAGACCAAAAAAAAAAAAGGTCTTTAATGCGGAACACAGTTCCACATTAAAGAACAGTAGCTCAGTAGCTGTGCACTAAACACGGAGCTTCTCGTGTTTAATGCATTGCAGTTCCGCATTCAACACAAGTAGCTCCGTGTTTACCGATTTTTGATTGGCTCATATACCGGCATATGGGCCAATCAAAAATCGATAAACACGGAGCTTCTCGTGTTTAATGCGGAACACAAGAAGCTCCGTGTTTAGCAATTTGATTGGCCCATATGCCAGGTATACGGGACAATCAAACAAAAAAACAAAAAAACAAAAAAAACAAAACAAAGAAAGCAGAGGCTGGCCGGGATTCAAACCGGCAGGGCGGGACTTGGGATCAGGCTGCTGATCTCGGGACAGTCCCGCCCAAATAGGGACATCTGGCAACCCTGGGTACACCTCAATGTGACAGAAAACTGCAAAAACTAATACTCTGCCTGTTGTTTGTGCATATACATCTAACACCTTTTCAGAATATCTGACTCTCTTGGATACCATTGGTGCAGAGTTTGATAACGTTCCACCTACTGATTATATAGTTCTGCCCATTGGCATGGTGTTTGAAAGGTTACTGCCTTCTGACTCTAAAGCTGTGAAAGGCTTAAAGTGTTGATGTTGGTCAGGTTACAGAGTACTTCTGTTCGCAGTTTTGAGTGTGGAAGGTGAAAGTTCTCTTATGCAGTCCTGCAAAAATAGCACATATTAACAATGCTTTGTCTAAGAAAATGTGGTTATTTATGGTACATGGAAATGGATTGCTAATTCAATGCTTTGCCTAAGAAAATGTGGTTATTTATGGTACATGGAAATGGATTGCAAATCTAATTAACAATTCCTAGCATAATTGTTTTGAGGGTGGCTACGTCCGCATCGCTCAATGTGAAACTATAGCTCACACACCAATGGATTTTAAATACTTTAACTCTGAGGCTCCAAAATATCAAAGAAAAACGGAACATTTATTTTACAGGAAAACAAAGGATGTCATCTACAGTGAAGTGGGTAGTGAGGGCTCTGTGCAAGACCATATATTTGTTTGTGTTTAAAGTAAAATTATACCTGTTATTATGTTTGAAGGTTTCCTCTGAGGATAATAGCATTGATATAATATTAAATAATTTAAATTGTCCTATAGG
Organism: Protopterus annectens; assembly: GCF_019279795.1. Lineage (NCBI taxonomy): Eukaryota > Metazoa > Chordata > Ceratodontiformes > Protopteridae > Protopterus > Protopterus annectens. Next base: position 150,266,513 of record NC_056744.1, on the reverse strand, counting down.
CATCTTCTAATGATTCAGTTTTAAAATACTAATATTGTGCACTGAGTTCTAAGCGTATGTGTAAATTAAATACTTTACAAAATGTGCTCATAATAATGATGTAAACTCATATGAACACTCAGCAACGTGTACTACACATGCTTCCTGTTTAAACATTAAGCTTTAGAAGGTGATAGCAATATTTCTTAAATGATTTTTTAATAAAATAAGAAAAACATCACACATTATTAGAGCATTTATTTATTTAATTATTTATTTATATTTGTTTACCAGAGTAGTGCACTGATCAGTATTGATCAATTCCAGGCTCAGCTTGGGTGAAATACAAAACATTTCTCAACAAAATATACAGAAATGTAAACATTAACAGAGTATTCAGACGAATTGCATAGAAAAAAACTGTGCATATACATTCCAGTGAAGAAGTACAGTGTGATGTACAATGAAGCAGAGTATAATGTACAATTTATACATTAGTTTCTAAAGTGGGTGAATCTTCAGTGAATCTTGAGAGAGGAGAAGAGACTCAGAAAGGAGATAGTGGTAAGGTGGTAAGTCCTGTGTTGAAGCAGGTCCATTTGGCTTGGACGAAGAAATGTTTTTTTTTTTTTTTTGAGCTGCAGTCTGAATTTGGAGTAAGTGTTGATTCCCTTAATGTCAATGGGGAGAGCTTGTCAAAGGTGCCTGAGAGGAGAAAGCATGTACAGTGCTGTGGAGTTTGGTTCTAGGGGCAATGACTTGGCATGGCTTGTGAGCAGTGTCTCAGGTTGTATGAGGAGGTTTTTTGTGAAGTCTAGCTGTAAGGCAAGGGAATAGATGTGTGGAATTGGAGTCGTTTTTAGAGCTGGGATCCTAAATGTAAGTTAGATATTTATTTTATGTGCAGGCTTTTTCTAGAGCAATACAATGATGCTCACAGAAAGGTGTAAGTTGTAATGGATCAGCATATGCTGTTAAGAGATAGTCTGGTGTGTGGCAATCTTTTTCTTGGAGTCAGAAGCAAAAACTGTGACCCCATATTCAAACTGAAAAAAGGAGAACTCCTTTGCCACTATTAATAAACTACATGTTTCTTAAGGGCATTCAGTTTAATATGTTCTCAGTTACTTTTCTGGATATTTGTCACTATGATTCTGGCTATAAAGTATTCAGTGAATTCAGAATCCCTCTTATATTGACTGGTAAATTGTATTTGGACTTCAGTGCTATTTATGGATTTTCCATGAATACCGTACTGGAACACAGTGAAACTCATAAATGCACCTTCTATAAGACCACATTAAACCAAAAGTCTATGATTAACTTTGTAATCAAGTCATCGTGGCTAAGGTCATATATTATGGAGACTCATCCAGATATCAGGTGATCCCCATTTAATAATAAGTGGGGTCAGATGGCTGAGACAGCCTCTGACAAACCTGGGAAACCAAAGCATGCATTGTGGATTCCCTCAGAGATCCTATCTGATAATTCTGTGCAGAATAACGTTAACCCAAACCTCAAGAAGATTTTTTTCTGCTCTACCCATATGTCAAGGATGCACAGCCAGAAAGATATTCTCAAAACTTCAACAGCTGAAGCTTTGACAAGGAGCGGTGGTCAGTTCTTGTCATGAAGATAACTGTAGCACCCATTGGTGGACACCAGCAGAGAGGGAAGCTGTCACATTAATGACAGAGGCAACAATAATAGGGGGGGGGTCTCTGGATTTCACTGATGAATATCAATAAACCAGAATGATGGCAGCAGCAGTTGCAACAGTCTCCAAAGTGAAGGACTGGGTGAAGAAGGAATTTGGTGAGGCCATAGGGACTAGCTTTCAGGTGTCTTCAAAGACATTCAGGTACATCAGTCACTGCCTTTAGATCAGATGGGAAAATCATTGTCCAGACTGTTTTCAGCAAAGGTGGAGAAATGGCAATCTTGGCTAGAGATATTCATTATTAAGAGATGGAAGGTACACTTTAAACAATTACTGAATCTGGTAAACATTCCATTTTCAGTGGAACTAGTGCACAAGCAATCAGTAGGACTGTGTCAATATCTATAGATTAGGTCACTGTGGTAATAAAACACCTCTAATATGACATGTCTGTGGGTGTGTATGAGATTTGGTTGGAGATGCTGAAAGCACTAGACATGATAGAACTGCCATGGTTAACATACATTTTTGATATAGTGTGGAAGATTGGGATAGTATCTTAAGACTGTCATAATAGGCTAATGGTCCCTACTTTAGAAAAAAAGTGGACAGAAGTGTACATTCCAACAGGAGATGCATTGTACCTCAACAAGAAAGCCTGGAACAGAGTGATGGAAAGCATACTTCATTCAGTAGCTTAACCTGTAAGGATGGAAGAACAATCCTGTCAGTGAAAAAATAGAACAGATCTCTGATTTTGGTGGAGTTATGGGAGTTTTCTAGAACTGTTAACAAATGTCTAGTGAACCAAAAGAAGGCATATAACTGAGTGTCTGGAATGTCTTGTAGGGCATGCTACAAAAGAGTTCCAGGACTATTGCTGAGCACCATTTTATCCCTACATTTGAGAAGCAACAGATGTTATAATTTGCCTCATTATGACTCACACTCATTGTAATTAGTTCTGTTCTATTAGGCTATTGCATATTATTTTTTCAAATTCTACGATAAATTTGATTACGTGTAGTGTACAATTGTATTTATGATCTACATATAACATATAAAATAAATCACTTCATGCTTGCAATGCCTACATATTTTCTCCCTAGGATTCCACGAAGAATGTGTCTTCCCAGTAGGATATTACAGGATAAAAATGTGAATAAATAACACAACAGAGAAACAAACAAACAAACAAACAAATAAATAAATAAAGGTGGGCACAGGATTCCATTAAGATTGCATATTGAATCCCTCATGCTTATGATTTTCATGGAATGAATATCATGAAGCAAGACAGTTCTTGGAAGTATCAAGTTTGCACTGTGAGGATTTCATCTTTGCTGTTTACTAAAGATCTTGTCCTATTAATCATGAGGGACAGTGCTTGCCACCATGCACCAGTGTGAATTAATACTGCAGGCTGAAGTGGTTGGGATGACATCATCATCATCATCATCTTCATCCCCCTTTTCCCATTTTCTACATGGGGTCGGGGTGTTGCGCCAACTGTCGACATCTCTCTCCATCACTGACTGCCTTCCTTAACACTCATGCCTGACTGTCACAGGTCTTCTCTCATCCAGTCCATTCACCTCTTTGCTGGACACCCTTGTTTCCTCTTGCCTTTTTCCTGTCTGTCCCAAATCTTCTTCACCAGATTGTCTTCTTCTTTTCTGAACATGTGCTCGAACCACAATAATCTTTTCTCTTTGACCTTTTCTGCAATTGGAGCTACAATGGCTTCTGCTCTTATGTTCCCATTTCTTCATCTGTCCCACAGTGTGTATCCTACCACCATCTCAGGCACTTAGTCTCCATCACGTCTAGCTTCCTTAATTGCTCTGCTCTGCCCAGGTGTCTGTACCATACAGTAATACTGGTTGCACCACTGTTTTTGTACACCTTACTTTTCATCTTCTTTGGCATTCTTCTGTCATATACTACACATGACAACCCCAATTCTAGCTTTGACCTCATTCAGACTTCCCTTCTCCTCAACCACCTCTCCCAGATACCTGAAGCTGCTAACCTGTTCCACTATTTTCCCTTGTATTTCAATTCTCAGCTTCTTCTGATTATCCCCATTTGCTGCCATTACAACTTTCTTATCTGTACTAAGTTTCACCCGGAGCTACTTTAGATTAACGAAATTTCGTAAAGCTGAAGACGAATTGGCCAGAATGAGAATAATGAAACTTAAAATGCCGAACCATGTCATTTTCCCCAGGGCAAGTAAACACTTACCCAAAACTATACTTCAACACACCGTACTATCTGAAACCCACCTAGGTGGGGGGGCTATATCCCCACCCCCCCCAACTAAATATACCATATTCAGGATCACACTACAGTGGGGAAAAGGGCATTATTTCCCATGTTGGGCAAATGTTTACTTGCCCTGGGAAAAATGACATGGTTTGGCATTTTAAGTTTTGGTATTCTCTTCTCAGCCAATTTGTCTTCGGCATTATGGACTTTCAGGAATGTGAAGCAGACCCATTTCATTCAATGTGCCTTCAGTTTTGCATTCCATTCCCCTATCCTTTGCTGAAGTTCTTGCTCAGATTCTGTAATGTCACACCATCTGCATACAGCAACTTTGTTCATCTGTACCCTTTGACCTGTTTGCTAATGTAGTCCATCACCAGTATGAACAGCAGTAACCTAAGAGCTGAACTCTGATGCACACCCAGTCCCACTAGGAACTCCTCTGTGAGGCTGAGCACTATTCACACTTGAGTCATTAGGTCTTTGTACATAGCTTACGCTAATTCTACCAGAGTTTCTGGGACTTTGAACCACCACAAATCAGCTTTCTTGGTACCTTGTTATTTGCTTTCTCGAGGTCTAGGAATGCTCAGTTGAACACTTTCCTCATCTCTAACTTCTTCTCAACTATCTATCTGTAAACATCAGGTCAGTTGTGCTACATCCTAATCTGGATCTGAACTGCTTATCTCCCATCTTATTTTCTATTACTCTGTGTATTCACTTATCATTCACCCTCTCCAGAACTTTCATGCAGTGTGACAGGAGCCTGATACCTCTGTACTGCCCATAGTTGTGGATGTCCTCTTTGTTCTTGAATACTGGCATTAGTATGCATATTCTCCAGTCATCTGGGATATGCCTTTCTCTCCACACTGCTATGAGTACCCTCAGGAGCCATTTATCCCCTATCTCACCCAGCATCTTTATCATATCTGCTGTGACCTCATCTGAGCCTGCTGCTTTCCCTGACTTCATATACCTTAGTGCTGGTGTTACTTCTTCTATGGTGGGCTCCTCCTCTTCTCTCATCATAAGCTGTATCTCAGTCAGTACAACTTTTGTGGGGTTTTCTTCATTCAAAAGCTGCTAAAAGTACTCCTTCTATTTGCTTTTGATGTCCTGTGGACTGGTGATCACATTGTTGCTTGCATACCTTATGAAGGGTGTCTGACTGTCTTCTTTATCTTTCTGTCTTTGCCTTTCAACCTGATATAGTTTCTTCATGCCACCTACTGACTCACTTTCCAGAAGCTGGTAGAGTGCCTCTGATGTTCTGTTCTTTGCAACTGCAAATCTTTTCTTAGCCTCTTTGTTAGCCAACCAGTATTCCTTCCTAGTCTGGTCTGCCTTTTCTATCTCCTACTTTTTCCTGCATATATTTCTTTTCATGACTTCCTGGACTTCTGCATTCCACCACCAGCTTTCCAAATGTACCCTATTTCCATACCTGGTTCAGACACATATCTGTTCTGCAGTTTTTATACATGCTGTTTTGAAGTGCTGCCATTTTTCTTCAACTCTACCTATTTCCTCTTCTTCTTCTTATTGAGGTGCTAGAGCTCTCAGTAATTCGTTGAACTGTTGTGCTTTTTCTCCAGTTAACTTCCAGGTCTTCAGCCTGGTCTCTGTTGACTTTAGATCCTTCTCTGACTACTGCTGGCAGCTGATTTGGCCAGCCAGTGGTTTATGCTGTAAGCTGACTGTTTCATTTGAAATGACTTTGCAATCATTGATTCTGTCAGTGCCCTTTACTTACTAGGAGGAAATCTACTTGACTTGCATGATGGCCCCTCCTGTACCTGATCTTGTGACTGTCTCCCTTTCTGACTACTATCAAGCCATTTGTCAGACAGAAGTCTAAAATGGCTTCTCTTTCTTTATTTCTGTTGCCCCACCAATGTGAATCCAGGCAGTCCTCATATCTTGTTCTGTCACTCTTTATATAAGCATTCAAGTTACCTATTATCAACACCATTTCAAGTTGTCCTGCTTCATTTGGTAGGTCCTGCAACTGCTGTCTGAATGCACTCTTTTCCTAACTATCACAGTCCTGCTGTGAGGCATAGGCTGAAATTATGAATACTGTCTTATGATTAGGCTGGAGTCTGATTGCCATGAGTCTGTCACTAATTCTGATAGCATCCTCTCACTGCTTTCTGAAGCCTCTCTCTCACCATTTCTAGCCTGTCCTCCTGAATTGTACACTTTGGATTCCAAGCCAAGTGGCTTTGCTGTGCTATCCTTCTATCTTGTCTTCTGGATACATAGTATGTACAGCCACCTCCTTACTATCATATCAGCTACTTCCAAGCTCCATTCTGTCAGTGAAGCTATACTGAGTGCAGTAATTCTTAGTTCATGTTTGGCAGGTTGATTGGATTTATATCCAGCTTTCGCTCAACAGAGATATCCCAGTTAATCCAAGTGAGGCAACTGGACACTGGCCAGCCAGTAGCTTATTGACCCAGTGCTGCTGGGCTTTATGGTTGGTGCTCTCTGGCCAATAGGGGCACCTACATATCTCTCACTATTAGCATGGATCCCTGGCATAGGTTGGAGTAGGCCAAGGTCATCAACCCACTTATCACCGGCAAACACTCCTGTCCATTTGGTGACATTAGTCAACACAACTGAATCATTTAGAGCAATATTTTACACCATTGAATGGTAGTCCTGCCACAGCATGCAGTCTGTGATCCATGATCTCCTATCTTGAGGATACTACACACCATAGTAGATGCCCAAAGCGGTTGGCCTATACAACTCTTCCTCCTATAGCACACTGTGTAGAGTCTGTGCTGCTGCCCACAGCTTCATTCTTAGGTGAGTTTGAGATGGAAACTTAGCATGTTTTTTGGAGATGGGAGGAACGCCACAATTAACACCTCCAAAACAGAGGTTATGGTCCTCTCTCAGAAAAGAGACTTTAAGCATCTTGGAGTGATCTTGTTTATGACAAAATATTATAGAGATCAGGGAGAAGGACCTACAGCTTGTGCTGTAGTCACTGTACTGGAGTCTGGTAATGAAACAAGAACTGAGTCATAGGACAAAAGTCACAGTTAACTGGTCAGTTTTGTCCCAATCCTCACCTAGGGTCATGAGCTTTGGGCAGTGAATGAAAAGATGAGATCACAGACAGATGTGACAGATATAAGGGTCTTTTGTAGGGTAGGTGAGCTGGACTGCAGCATGACAGAGCGAGGACATTGACAGTCTGAAACGATCTTGGAGTACAACAGCTGCTTCTCTAGGTGGTCTAAGCATCTGTTTAGAATGTTCTGTTGTTGCCATTTCCAGCACTCTGGATGGAGACTCTAGGAAAAGCCCAGGCCATGCTAAAGTGATTGCATCACCCAACTTCCCTAGTAAAACTTGCAGATCACACAGGATAACATTGGGACTAATGATTGGCAAAGTCTGGTCTACCCTTCTCATTTAGATACAACCAAGATGTTCAGAAGCGCAAGCAATCTAGCAAAAAAAATGAATTTATGCTGCAGGTAATTAGCATATCATTATGCAGACCAGTTGGTTCACACAGTCATCCTAGTCCTCTGTGGTTATATATACTTGTAGCCACACCCAAAACAGGGTAATGGTAACCAACCCACTAAAACAAACGCAAATTCTCAATAATATATTACCACCACATATAAAACATATAATGAACAAACAAAATATCTAGAAAATTTTAGTTTACGATAATGCCATCTAAAATATAGTTAAATCAAAGAGTACTCCTGTTACTAATAATCAGCAGGCTAATACTGACCACACACACACACACACACACACACACACACACACACATATATATATATATATATGTGTGTGTGTGTGTGTGTGTGTGTGTGTGTGTGTGTGTGTGTGTGTGTGTATGTATATATATTTATGGTTTACTATCATTACAGCAATCGCACTTCTTGTGAATTATCGTTTCTATGAACCATAGAAGTGAAAACAAAACAAATTTATCGAACGCGGAAGTGGTGAATGTTCGAATTCGTCACAATTCAAACATTCACCACACTTCCACAACTGTAAGTACTGAGCAACTCACAGTAAAGAACATTTTTGCAGGGTGGCAAGCCCCCTGCACCCCCTATGTGGGGGGCTATGCCTACCACACCCCCTGCTACTTATATATACAAACTCTGAGGTCACACTACAGTGCGGGAAAGGGTACATTTCCCAATCCCTACTATAGTGTGATCTGCATTAAAATTTAGAAAGTCACAACAGGAAATGCTGTAATACATTCACTGTTGTGCATTTCTACTTTTCTGTGTTCTTTTATTCAATACTATTGAATAGGGCTTTTCCGACAGCTGTGAATCGCACAAAGTCAGATCACCCATTTGATAGTAAACCTATATATATATATATATATATAGAGAGAGAGAGAGAGAGAGAGAAAGAGATACACTAACATGGAAAGGCATATGGTTTATCACACACACAGTGTACTCACTATGTTACAATATATACTACAAAGAGAATTCCTAGTAACTTGATGTGCTGCTTTTTATAACAAACAACAATAGTATTACACAACACATAAAATTCCTGTATTATTACTAGAAATGAGTCAATATAAAAAAGTACTTAAAATATTCCAGGTCTACATGTTATTGTGAATACCCCAGTGGCTTGTGCTTTATCCCAAAGGGGAAGCTTTTAGTACTATACACTTTGTTGAATCTGTTTCACTGAATGATTGTGTGATATCTGCTTGTAATGACACAATGTTATATGACACAGAAGGTAGATCCGGGCATGTCACTTCATGGGTAAGTTACTTCTCTCAGAATACAATACTGCAGCACATTCTAACTCCAGTGGAGTTTGTTACAGAGTACAAAAAGTCTAATATAATTAGCATAATACATCTTATCATATGGTACTGTATGGTAGGATGCATGATTGTAATTAAATAATAAGGCAGCAGTTCTACTATGCTTGACATTTTATGTGCATATTTTATTTTATTTTATTTTTTATCATTTTGTTTTGTTTGTTTACTTTTTGCAACCATTGAAAGAGCAAAGTGGAACAACCAGTTTCAGGTCAGATGGGGCAGTGAAAGTGTGTGTGACTCAGCATTCCAAATGTCAGAAGAGACTATACTATTTATTTACTTGGTAAACTGATGAAATTGCCTGAGGCAGCAGTGAGTTGTTTACTTACTGCATGACAAGGCGAGAGAAGGTCACTCTTATAACATGTGCAGTACAATAAAGTTGTGTGGGGTGGCATAGTTATGCTGCAGTTACTGCCTCACAGTCACTGCTTCAGCAGGTTTGGTTCTCAGCTGGCTTCTTCGTGTGCAGAGTCTATGCATCTTCACTGTGTCTGCATGATTTTTTTGTTAGGTGCACTGGTCCACTGGTTTCTTCCACATCTCAAAGACATGTGCCATATCCCAAACTGCATGTGTGTGTGTGTGTGTGTGTGTGTGTGTGTGTGTGTGTGTGTGTGCGCGCACTCGCGTGGGAGTGAGTGTGCATGTTTGCAAGTTAGTGTATGGGTGTGTGTGTAAGTGCCCATCCTGTTATAACCTGAATTGGAGACCCCTGTGCCCGCTTATTGTGAAGGTAGTTTCTTGCTTCACCAGAACCATAAAATAGATTAAATAGGTAATCATAAAATGAAATGGTTCTTATCTTATCTGAATGGCAGACAACAGGCTGTATTATGGCAGGGCAAACTATCCACCCTGCTACTTCTCACCCTTGGTGTTCCTCAGGGCTCTATTCTAGGTCCTCTACTCTTTTCTGTCTTCATCAACAATTTTCATACTGCAATCCCTGATGCAACCTGCATTCAGTATACAGAGGATTCCACCCTGATCTGTATGGCCTCCTCCCCTTTAGACTTCCTAACCTTAACACAAAACACATTTAACAGAGTTGAAAATTGGCTCTCCAATCACCGTCTGTTGTTAAATCCTAACAAAACTAAACTGCTCCTGTTTACCCCCACCAGTAGATCCGCCCCATTTTCTTTCTCCATAACATCCAACAACAGTACTTCTATCTCTTCAGATGACCATACTAAACTTTTAGGAGTAATAGTGGACAATAATCTCAAATTTGATCTGCATATCAATAAAACTATAAAAACCATTAATAAGAAGCTTGGCTCATTATATAGAAGCAAACCTTTTCTAACTCCATTAGCTAGGACTGCAATCGCCCACTCACACCTACTCTCTACCTTTCTATATGCCTCCCCCATACTCTCCAATTTGAGCAAAACTGCACTTAGTAAGCTCTCTCACTGTTACAACCATATTGCCAGATTTGCCATAGGCTCAACGTATAGGACACATCACTGTCAAAACCTCAGTCTTCTCGGGTGGCTAGAACTGCCTAGCCTACTTCTGTTCAATCAGCTTATAGTAGCACACAAAATTCTGTACCACCCTGAAAGTACTCCGGCACTCAAAAATATCATAAAGCCATACAGTAATTCAAGGCAACTACGATCGTCCAATAAACTGTTGGTCCAAACCCACAAAGCCATTAACTCAGCCGGCGACTGCCTATTTGCCAACGTCACTGATAAAACTTGGAATTCGCTTCCATCTAACCTTACCATCGAACCATCTTTATGTCTCTTCAAAAAAGGCCTCAAACAGTATTTTAAAGAGCACTGGCTTTGTCCCTGTACTTACCCTGATTAATCACTACTTATTCAATGCCTTATTTAAATTAATATTGTACGCATCTCTTGCTCATAATAGCTTGCTGCAACCTGTTGTTTTTTGTATACTATTACACACTGTATTTATTGTGAGTACCTACTAGAGGGCTTTGTAAATATGTTTGACTCATATATGTTATGTTCTGTGTTATCTGGAGCTTTTCTCCCCGGGCCTCCGCTGAAAATGGACATATATCCAGTCGGACTATCCCAATCAACAAATGTAAAATAAATAATAAATAAATAAATAAATGCCTGAATGTATACATTAGAATATGATTTTATAGTGAAGCAGCAGCATTGTAAAGAATGCCACCAATACATTTGTTTCAGTTAAAATTATTTTTTATTTTCATTTTTCTGATCACAAACTACTTCATCCACAGCTTTCAAATCATATGTTCACAAGTGGACACTCCTTTCACTTCATCCTATACATTGGCAAATTTAAGTGCTATGACTGACTGTGCTGTTACTTGGGGTCTCATATTAACCTCACCACAGCATTTTAATCCACTTGGTTGTCAAGTCTGTTGTTATTAATATGTATGCAAGCACACACAATCAAACACACACTGGTTTTCTAATGTTAGTCATCATTTTGCACACTACAAATCTTCACATCATATTACTTTTGGCTTCAGATGTATTAATGAGTATATGCCTAAACATAGAAACACCAAGCCATTGAAACACAACTCCTCTACAAAAACACATTGAATGTAATCATAACTGAAAACACAATACATTAAAGTTATACACCAGTGACAATGACATTAAAATTCCAATGTTACCACACTGAAGTGGAATAGAAGTTGGCATAATGATTAACGTGTTTAACTCCCAGACCCAAAGTACCAGGTTTGATTCTCACATTTGGTCTATTGAATAGGCATGTAATACTTTGCAAACAGATTGCCTAGCATTTACTACGAACTCAAAGCACCTTCACAGATTGCCATAAAATTCTGTTAACTATAAGTTAGTTATAGCAAACTGATCCTTGATCTATAAAGCAGATCTTAATTTATTTTTATTTTGAGCTGCAAATACTGTACCACTTCATAAACTAGCATAAAATCAGGAAACTGGACCTAATCTGCTAATTCAGAATTTCAAACCATACCTCACTAGCTAATACCTATTCAGGTAACTAGGAGCAAGCTTTTAGCTGGTGAACTTAGTCCCGTAACTTGTCTCCTAACTTACATATACTAACAACATGGCTGCACTAAAGCAAGACACCTATAAACTACATAACAAAATGTTAACTTGAAGACAAAGTTTATTTTTAATAAAAAGCTTTCAAAGTAATATTCAGTGAAATAAAACACAAAGATAAGTCATCGCAATGAATCGCTATGTTCTGTCTGGCTCTTGTATTAAAATCTGTGCATCTACAGTATGTAGATAGTGTTCACACTTTATGCTTTACACATCTCACTAATGTTTATTACACTATCTCTTCCTTTGACCTCTCTCCACAAATGTTTTTTTTTTTTTTTTCACAAATATTTTTTTATTTTATAATATAAACCATGCATACATGTAATGGTACAAACAATGAGAAAAAACAAATATTACATATAGAGTGGCTTACATCGTTGTTCGAAGGAAAAAAAATAGACATGAAAGTCTAATATGTTAAACGGAGGAAAGGAGTAGTATATATTGAGGTATGCATAGTACCCTAACTAACAACAACAACCTAAAAAAAGCCAATATTTACAAAGCTACCATAACAGAATTTACACAGTGTCACTAGTAATAGGACTAATTATTAGCATCCTCACTTGAAACTTGCAATATGATATACAGACTCTTCAGACAAGGATAAAAAGGAATAACAAAAAAGTATGTAAAGTAAATTGATACACTCATCATAATTTAATCACATAGAATTACTTCAAACAGGCTTTTCCAAAGTTTACTGAAGTAAACTCTTTTCTTAGGTCCATTTATGATGAACTTCTGGGCAGAAATATATTTGATAGCCATATCTTTAAATCCCCTCCAACATAATTTGGTACGATCTAACCAATTATAGGTGATGTAAAGTTTTATGAGAGAACACAGCGTTATTAGAATATGAAGATGTAATTTAGGTAGACTAGGAGGGGAATGTTTGGGATAGCCGTTTCCCATGAGAGGTAGAATTGTAGTAACCCATTTTTTTGAGACGCACTTTGAGGGAGCACCATAATTTATGGGAGTTATTGCAGTGCCACATAATATGTAGTAAGTCAGCTCT
>NC_056744.1:150200778-150253138 GCF_019279795.1 Protopterus annectens | reverse complement strand
CCCCCCCCTGCAAGGCACAGGTACCTGTCCCCAGAGACACTGATCTGTATGACCTGGCAGGTACAGTCTGTGGCTGTCCACAAACACCAGTATATGGCAGCCATGAGGTGGAACTGTGTGCATCCATACACACATGCAAAATAACAACACCTAGGGCTACCGATACATGCACACACTGCATCAACATTGCCCCACCTTCTACTGCTGTCCCTCACCAACACACACACATACATGTCAATTGGTGGTTTTGGGGGGGACCCAGGCATACCAAGTTCACACCCTGTGCATATGATGAAACTGTGCCACCTCCTGAAATCTGTAACAACTGTGCAGGTACAGGTTAACATGTTGCTGATGAAAGGGTGCCCACATAGATGTGTAGTAATAGTATCATGTTGTTAACAGTACTGTACTGTGTGCTGAATTAATTGTGGGTATATCACAGCATGCCTGATGCAGTAGTGTGATTGTCATGTCCTGTTGTCTACACCCATGGTAAGTACCATAGTGTATCATCTGCACATGTTGGCATACTGGTGGTAATGATGTCAACAGAGGCTACATACATAGGTAGCACAGGGAGGGGTAATGAATGTAGTAATACAAAATGATGGACATGTAAATTGCAAGTGGCATGTTGCCCCCCTAGACTCTGCAATGCAGATGTTTGAGGATGTTGATATGGGGCAGAACTACACAACTGGTACAGGACACACAGGAGCCCCTAGCACTGCATGCCACATCTCATCCCATGCTAGACAGCACCAACAAAATAACTAATTTACAGGAGGGAGAGTCCCCATTTTGTCAGGGATACTGTGGTGGCAGGCCGGGGAGCATACATCCTACAAAGAGGAACCACTCAGAAGGCTGTGTCTGTTATTGGACATGCGTATTAGTGCAGGTATGGGGACATGGGTTTCTATCCAGTTATTGTACATCCTGACAGTACATGCATTTTTACACTTTGTGCACTGAGACTGGACCCTAGCCATCTGACCGTGTATTTCCATGTACATGTGCATAGGGCCCGCATATTTGCAGTGTTACCTATGGTGGTACAGCTTGTTTGTTGTACAATGGACTACATGGAGCCCTGTTCACTGTATCTTTGTTTGCATGCATGTTTGCTTGCTTTCCCTGGAATACCGATCACACCTGCACTGCATAGTTATAGAGCTTCTGTGGACTTAGTGCCATCTGCATAGCCCACTATTTTGGCCCTGTCCCACTTGACAGGTTGCCACTGTTTGACCTGTTCACATGTACATTGCCTGTGACACAGTGCATATGACCTCCTGGCATGTGTCCATGTGAGCAGTCATATATTCCCGCTTGTCACAGGCACTACACCTTCCCCATTCATTTCCCGTTGAACTACCTGTTTTCTAGGGGCAGCCTGCACCTGTCACCCTGGCTTTAGGTATTGGCAAAACCCCTCCCCCATAGTGCCTATGTTAGGCAGGGCCCACATGACAAACCCACCTTCATAGGTATCACAAGGGATAAGACACTAAGAGCAATGCTACCCAACGCCAGATGTCTAAACCTCCAGATGCATGCACCCGAAACACTCCTTGGCATGGGGAACATCGATATCTGTGCAGTAAGTGATGCCTGGTTCAGGGCTACTGAGAGCACACCAGCACTACCGGGTGTAACCCGGTTGATTCCATTGCTACAGTCACCAAGGCCATTGCCGAGGGGAAGGTGGTTCACACAGCCTACCTGGACCTTGCAAACGCATTCGCAACAATACCCCACTTGGGCATTCTAGGGAAGCTCACCAGCTGAAATATAAGCCCCTATGTCACTAGATGGATTGCACAGTAGCTCAAGAACAGAACCCACATGGTTAGCATTGCTGGAGCCATGCCAGACCCGAAAGTTACAGGTTGTGTCCCAGAAGGCTCAGTCCTGGGACCCTCTTGTTTGGTACATATTTATTGGAGGTACAGGCCAACACGGATGAACTGTGGCTGTCCAAATATGCAGATGACTGCAAACTGGACACCATAATCGACTCCCCAGCTGCCACAAGCATCTTCCAAAGGGGCATCATAGCAACAGACAACTTGTGCCAGAGCCATGGCCCTGCTGAACAGTGTGTAGGGGGGAATTTCATCCTGTAGTCTGTCCACCTGTTGCCAAAAGGGGCATTGTCCTCACACACCCAACCCCTCAGCCAAAACACACATATGCCAATTGCAGGATTCAAACCCCTATCTGACTGTTATGACACGTAGACGGGCGAAGCAGCACGCTATTTGCATTACTGGGGGTTCCCTGCTATACTTACACAGTGCTGACATCATCAGTGTTTGGGAAAAGGAATGGGCATCCTGTATTTCTTATCCTATTTGCCAAAGGGACACTTTCCTCACACACTAACCCCCAGACAAACACACCCCTTCCCATTCACAGGATTCAAACCCTACTAACTATGTTATGACACTGAGGGGATGCATTAGCAGACCCTATTCGCATTACTGGGAGGTTTTTTTCTTTTTATTTAAAGGGTACCACCCGTGTTTAGAAAGGGATGGGCATCCTGTAGTCTGTTCACCTAGTTTCCAAAGGGACTTTTCCCCCACACACTAACCCCTCTCAGACAAACACACACACTTGCCATTCACAGGATTCAAACCCTACCTAACTATGTTATGACTCTAGCGGCATTAGCAACCCCTTTTTTTGAGAGGTTTTTTTCCCTGCTCTACTGATAGGGTGCTGACATCATGTGTTTAGAAAGGGATGGCATCCTTAGTCTGTTCACCTATTTTCCAAAGGGACATTTCCTCACACACAAACCCCCTCTCAGACAAACACACACACTTGCCATTCACAGGATTCAAACCCTACCTAACTATGTTATGACACTTGAAATGGACATTAGCGGGCGCTATTGCATTACGGGGAGGTTTCTTTTCCCTGCTTACTTATAGGGTGCTGACATCATCGTGTTTAGAAAGGGAGGGGCATCCTGTAGTCTGTTCACCTAGTTTCCAAAGGACTTTTCCCCTCACCCCTAACCCCCCCAGACAAACACACACACTTGCCATTCACAGGATTAAAACCCCCTACTTAACTATGTTATGACACTTGAGCGGCCCATTAGGGGCCCTTCATTACTGGGAGGTTTCCTCCTGCTCTACTTATAGGGTGCTGACATCATCGTGTTAAAAAAGGGATGGGCATCCTGTAGTCTGTTCACCTATTTTCCAAAAAGGGACTTTTCCCCACACACTAACCCCCCCAGACAAACACCACTTGCCATTCACAGGATTCAAACCCCTACCTAACTATGTTATGACACTTGAGACGGAGCATTAGGAGCGCTATTCGCATTACTGGGAGGTTTTTTTCCCCTGCTTACTTATAGGGTGCTGACATCATCGTGTTTAGAAAGGGATGGGCATCCTGTAGTCTGTTCACCTAGTTTCCAAAGGGACTTTTCCCCCACCCCTAACCCCTCAGACAAACACACACACTTGCCATTCACAGGATTCAAACCCCTACCTAACTATGTTAGGGCACTTGAGACGGACGAAGGAGCGCGCATTACTGGGGGGTTTTTTTCCCTGCTCTACTTATGGGGTGCTGACATCATCGTGTTTAGAAAGGGAATGTGCATCCTGTAGTGTTTTTTCCTATTTCCCAAAAAGGACATTTCCCTCACACAGACTTACACACACCAACCTCACACACACCCCTGAGCATTGAGGATTTGAAACCCTACCTAACTATGTAATGCCCTTGAGACGGACGCATTAGAGAGCGCTATTCGGATTACTGGGAAGTTTTTTTCCTGTTGTACTTATAGGGTGCTGACATCATCTGTGTTTGGAAAGGGAATGTGCATCCTGTGGGAGGCACCAAGCACACTATGGCTAAGCTGTCATTCCCTAGGGCAAACAGCCTAGTGTTGACCTCTACACCATTATGTTTAATTGTCAAATGCACATTATTTGTTGCTGATAGCTGTTTGCTTTCTTTATTGCCATAGCATTCCTTTTTGTATGAAAAACTTCTGCATCTGTGGAAATGTTTGCATATGGGAGGGATCCACTATATAAATTATGTCTCTGTAGTCATTTAACTGTGTGCACTGGGCAGACTGCTGTAATGGGGTTTGGGTTCCTCATAACACATAAAAAACCAGATATGTGTGTCCAACTGCTAAACCAAGATTTGGCTAAGTGTGTGAGCATGCCCAGTTCAGCCTTCCCAGGGGGAGCATGCCCAGTGTAAACCATATGTTGGACTCAAAATTTGTGGATAAAAAGGTGTGAGCATCCCCAGTTCAGCCTTCCCATGGCATGTTGTCAAAGTGGGGAGCATGCCCAGTGTGACCCATATGTTGGACTCTGCAGCCCACCACTTTTTGGATGTGTGTGAACTTCACAAACTATCACCCATTATGGTTGGGGGTTTTGTTTTCATGTTGTGTAGTTACTGCCTTTTTGTGTGAACACAACAGGATTATACTGTGCCTGCAGTGTTTGCATGGGATACTTTGCATACAGTTGTCAACATCCTTTCACACTGACCTAACACTGTAGTACTGTATGTGTACTGGTAGTACTTTGACTGTGGTGGACAGTACCTGGGCTTTACTGCTATCACTGCTTTACATTTCGATAGTGGGCACAACAGCCGGGTTTGGGGGCCAGTTGTGTACATCTGACCATGTTGCATTCTGTTCAGATATGAACTACTTACACCAGGCTTGTCCAACATTGTTAGTGTATTCCACAACATAGGTGTAAAATTGCAAACACTAGCGATGTGCCCTAGTCCATGTCTAATGCGGGTTGGAGGTGTGTTTGTCCTTCAACACACATTGTGGGGGTTTGCCATGACATATGTCATGGTTAGTATACTGTGCCTCTGTCTACCTGTGACATGACAGTGATACCCAGGATAATACCCCCCCCCACCCATCAGGATTCCTATTGAGGAAGATTGATGTGACTTTTGGGTAGCCTGTCTGAGGGTTCACTCATGGGTGGGAGTGGCTTCTGTGTTATGGATCACACAGTACAGCTTTCCTATGGTCAGTGCTGGGGTTCAGGTTTTCATGTGCATAGCTCACTGCCATTCAGATTGAAATGTGCAGCAGGTTTATGTATGCCAGCAACACAGGCAACACATGCCATCTGTGTAGGCTGTTTGATACCCCTTATGAGGTACTGTTGGGGACTTTACAGTTGATGGAGGTGTCTGCTGAGGGACATCGCACAGGGGCTATTGATTTTTTACCACTGATGAGGATGACTGCAGAGCCACAATGACCCCCCCTTATTAGATCTGACAGCCTTCATGATTAGGTCGGTATATGGTATGTTTCTGTAAACACTACAGCACATGTTTGTCCAATGCAGGATATCTATCCCCCTGTGTCCCCAGGTCTCTCATTACATGTTAACTACATAATGGGTTAACACCTATGTGGTGATTGGTGGGCACTTACTGTATATCCACGGGGTTGACTATACACTTTCTGCACTTAGCTTGCTGACATGGCTATGGCACCAGTTGTCTGTTTCTATGTGGCCCTTTTGTGGGATGCTGTGTCAGCTGGTGGATCATATGTGGTGAGCGTTTGTAGTCCTCTGCAAACATGGGGACACAGTCCTTCCATGTTTGCCTGTACCTATGGGAATATATACCGGGAGGGAGATACCAGGACAAAGCCTTGTGGGATGCCAGTTATATCTGGTTTGTAGCCTGACATGGCTGAAGCATGTCTGACCATGTCTGTTCTGTCCTTGGTCTGGTTTGCAACCCCTCTACTGACATGTGGGTTTATATTTACGCTGGTGAGCCTATCTATACTGAACATGTGGGTATTGTATAAAAACCTTTGCAAGGTCTAGATACACTGTGTGGAGCACATTGCCCTCATCCATGACCTTAATGACTGTTTCAATTGAGTCAAAAATGGGTTTGGGGCAGGATCTGCACAGAAGCCACACTGGGTTGGGTCCGGTGTCAGTAGGTCCCCAAATCTTATGTCTGTGGTACATGCTGATCCTTTCCATAGCTGTGCAAACTGAGCTTCTCAGGATTCTGGGGTAGTACTGTTCAGTATCCATTCAGGCAACACCTTTGTTGAGAAGGACCACTGTTGTTGTACACTGCTCTTTGGGTACATATTCTGTGGTAAGGCTGACATTGAGCAGTAGTGTGGTTTGGCATTCCATTCATCTTAGAGTCCATGTTGCACTAAGCCCAGGACACCATCTCATACCATTGCTGCTGTGTGTTGTGTTTGGGAGATGTTGTCTGTTACCTCAGCATCTGCAGTGGGAGGGGGCCAGCAGTCTGCTGGGATAGATTTTCTGCTTTGGTGGGGGGGGGGGGGTTTGCACTGCACCTGTCAGGATGTATGTTGGCAATATGTGTGTGTTTGTGGTTTTTGTGATTCAGGGCATATCTGTGAATTCCAACATGGTTCCCACCATCAGTTGTGAAGCCTTGGGATTATCCTTAGTGTCCTGTACAATTTGTATCTCATATTCATAGGTTCATACTAGGCTATCCACCCTGGGCATTTGTTAGCCTGCCAGAGTGTGTGTGGCTTTTGAGACCCCTTGCTATGTGGATATTATGGCCATTATTATTTGCTTTGCTGTGCCTCTGTCTGGCCCTGACACAGTGAAGCCCCACTGTAACTCTACAATCATCCATCCACTTGGCAAGATTCCTGTTGAACAGTGTCAGTGAGGGGCTCTGCCTAACATGGGTGGGTTCTGGTCCAGGGTGTGGGAGCCTCTGGATTATGTATCTGTCCCCCCGCACATCCTATTTCATTATTTGTTGAGGTTGACATCTCCCTCCCGCTCCCAAAGGATATGTGTTTTTGGGGTGGAGCATGTCCATTACTCCTGTGTTGGGTGGCCCCCACAACAGGCATGCAATGCCTCTGTGTGGGGAGTTGTGACTGATTTAGCTGGGGTGTCTACAGCCAGGCAGCATATGACATATATTGGACCTTTATCCTCTTGGTGAGGTACCTTTTCTTTTTAAATGCTGCAGGTGTCAGGTAAAGGGAATCCCATATGAGGCATTGTACTGATTATGGGTGTGATGGGGAAATATAGGGGCACATGACCTCTGTTGTAGATGTGAATCCTTTCCTTTTTAGTGTCAATGTAGACAGTCTTCCTAGCCACATTGGCAATTTTTTCAAATGTCCCCCCCTGGTTTTACCCCCCAAAAAATTGGGTTTAAATTTGGGAAATTTTTGGGACCTTGTTTGGTATTTGGTGGGACATTCATACTGTCCCGTGCCTTCAGGCCGGTTGGGGGGTTTTTGTGTGTGGGGTGGGTCTGTGCATCAGACTGACAGCAGTCTTGACAGTTAGTTGCACATGGGTGAACTCCACTGCCTTGTGCATTGTCAGTTACCTGGACGTATGGGTGTCTGTGCTGTATGGTACTCACCTCCTTTTATGTTTTGTTCCAGGTTTTGGGGCCATGTCACATGGTAGTGGTATAACCTGGTAGTGCTGGTGTGCTGTCAGGAGCCTTGCAGCAGGTTTCTGTCACTGCACAGACATCGATGTTCTCATTCTGGGATGGCCTCGGGGGCATGCATATTGGGGTTTACATCTGGCATTGGTCAGCATTTCCCTTTTTTTCTTCCACTTTGTTTTCTAGGGTGGTGGGTCAGTCTTTTCAGCCTTGCCTACAAAGGCCCATGGAGGTGGCAAAAGGGCCCTTTTCCTATTCAGGCCCCGGGGTAACAGGTGCAGGCCCTCCCAGCAGCTGCATGGCTTGTCAAGCATGACATCCCAACAGACAGACATTGGATCCCCAAACACCAGTAAGTGTGCACTTGCTATGACTGATCATTCCCGTGTTTTACTGTGGCATTATTCTTGGTAAGGGTAGGTTGCAAAAGGTGAGTGTCATACCAGCCTGGACTACATAATCGGATAGCTCATCTGTTCTCTTTCATGTAGTCTAGGGAGTACTCTCAGGTCATTCACACCAGCATGGACTATGACTGCATCATATTTCTATTGCTTTGGAGTGACCTTTTCTGTTATGTGGCATATTGTGGGCCTACAGGCAGCTTACTGTACCCTTTTTGTTCAGTCTGGTGTGGGACAGCAGTGTGTCTGACTATGGGTCACCTATTACAACTGTATCGGCATGTTGTTTCTCCTTCTGGCCTGTGACTGTTTGGCACACCAGCTTTGTTTATGTGTTGCATGTGCTATGTTTGGAGGTTTTTTCATTGGGTGTCTGCTTTAGGGCCTCTTTTTTGTGTGATTTCTGCCTCCGGGAATGTTTTTTGTGTTTATATGTTTGGTTTGCAGTTGTGATAGGTCTATGTGGGGGTTTGTTGTGTGTGGTTACCTTCTCCTCTGACTTGTTTTGGGTACTGAGTTGGGGAGCTCGCCTCCAGTTTGGATGGATGGTTGCATCTTCACATATATTTGTATTTCTTGGGTGGAGTTGGGGTTGTCTGTGTACTTGGGGCAGGTGTAACATTGCCTAGGATTCACAGATTCCACTTGTTGTGCTGGCCTTATGGTTGCATGTGTGGACAGATTTTATTGCCATACTACTGATCAGTAAATTTCTTCATTGTTCATGTTTTCTCTATCATGTAGTAGCTTCCTCATTCTCTTGCATGTTTTGGTTATGGCTGGTCTCCACCATGCCAGATTTGGGACTGTGTCTTGTTTTAATTTGGGGTGCATAATCCAAGCATTCCTGGCAGTGTTCATGGAATGGCTGTCTTTCAGGTTCTGAGGTGGCCCATATTTTGCACCTGCCCGGACTTTAAAGGATTCCACATCAGTTTGGAGGGTGCAAATAATGCTTAGCACATGTTTTCCACTGTGGTTTTCTGGCCCGGGACTGTGGTCAGGATTTGTATATCCAGTGTGATTACTTATGGTCTGGTTTTACCAGTGGCAATACACTTCTCATCTTGCATCCATACCCATGTTGCTGATTATCACATCCCGTATGCTTCCCCCCTTGTGGGGTGGGCGTTGTTCCTGGGCCTTTTGGTTTGTGGATTCATGAAATTTTTTCCTACACTGTTGAGCTGGGATAATGCTCCCAGTCTATTTTCTGGGTTTTTAGTCCCCCAAAATAATGTGGTTTGGAGGACTTGATATATTCATGTATTCCAGCATGGCCATGAGTTCCTGGTGTTGGGGTATCTGTAGCAGGCTATAAACTGGGGGCAGTTTTAGCCACTGTTACTTGAAAGGCTAGTCCATGCTGCTTTTGTTGGGGGTACCAACATGGGGGTGTGGTTATCCTTGACAATTTTTCTGGGCACCCTCCTTTTGTAGCTTGTTCCAAGTTTGAGGTGTACAGCACAGTATTTTTAACCTGGTAGGGTTAGGTGCTGTTGTGAGCCTTGACTCAGTTTTTTGTTACAGCACAGTTTTCAACATTCTCCATACTGGGGGGTTTAAATGCATGCATCTTGCTGTTTGAACTTATCCCTTATCTTATTCTTATCCCTTCTGGTACCTTGGAGTTGGGGTTTTTGTTTTGAGCCTTTATTCAGGGCACACTGTGGGACAAAAGCCTTTGCCAGTATCCATAGGCCTGCACTGATAGGTGCACGCCAGTCCCAGCAGGTGGTGCATCATGTCATGCTCAGCATGTCATCCCAGACTGGCACACATTTTGGGGCCCCTTTGCTAACTGCATACTTCAGCAATTGTGCACTTATCATCTCGTCTGTTGTGGCATGCTGCTGTGTGTTTTGTTTTGGAGATGTTGTCTGTTACCTCAGCATCTGCTGTGTCAGGGGGCCAGCAGTCTGCTGGGATAGATATTCTGCATTCGTGGGGGTGGGGGGGGTTTGCACTGCACCTGTCGGGATGTATGTTGGCAATATGTGTGTGTATTTGTGGTATATGTGTGATTCAGGGCATATCTGTGAATTGCCAACATGGCTGCTACCATCAGTTGTGTAAGCCTTGGGATTATCCTTCGTGTCCTGTACAATTTGTATCTACATACATTCATAGGTTCATACTAGGCTATCCACCCTGGGCATTTGTTAGCCTGGCCAGAGTGTGTGTGGCTTTTGAGACCCCTTGCTATGTGGATATTATGGCCATGTATTATTTGCTTTGCTGTGCCTCTGTCTGGCCATGACACAGTGAAGGCCCCACTGTAACTCTACAATCATCCATCCACTTGGCAAGATTCCTGTTGAACAGTGTCAGTGAGGGGCTCTGCCTAACATGGGGTGGGGTTCTGGTCCAGGGTGTGTGGAGCCTCTGGATTATGTATCTGTCCCACCGGCACATCCTATTTCATTATTTGTTGAGGTTGACATCTCTCACTCTCGCAGCTCCAATGGATATGTGTTGTCTGGGGTGGAGCATGTCCATTACTCCTGTGTTGGGCGTGGCCTCCTACAACAGGCATGCAATGCCTCTGTGTGGGCAGTCTGTGACTGGAGTCAGCTGGGGTGTCTACAGCCAGGCAGCATATGACATATATGTGTGACACTTTATCCTCTTGGTGAGGTACCTTTGCGGGCTTTCTCACTGCTGCAGGTGTCAGGTGAGGTAGATCCCATATGAGGCATTGTACTGGATTATGGGTGTGATCGGGATCCAGTATAGGGGCACAGTGACCTCTGTTGCCATAGATGTGACTCCTTTCCTTTTACAGTGTCACATGTAGACAGTCTTCCTAGCCACATTGGCAATGTGGGTGTCACATAACAGGTTACTGTTCACTTGTGTCCCTAGGTCCCTGGTTACTCCTTCCATACATAATGGTTTACCACCTATGTGGTATTTCGTGGTACCTTGTTTGGTATTTGGTGGGACATTCATACTGTTCAGTGTCTTCCGGACGGTTGGGGGGGGGGTTATTGTGTGTGAGAGTGCGGTCTGTAGCATGCCACAGACTGCACAGCAGTCTTGCCTACAGTTAGTTGCACATGGGTGAACTCCACTGCCTTGTGCATTGTCAGTTACCTGGACGTATGGGTGTCTGTGCTGCCTATGGTTACTCACCTCCTTTTATGTCGTGTTCCAGGTTTTGGGGCCATGTCACATGGTACGTGGTATAACCTGGTAGTGCTGGTGTGCTGTCAGGAGCCTTGCAGCAGGTTTCTGTCACTGCACAGACATCGATGTTCTCTATTCTGGTGATGGCCTCGGGAGCATGCATATTGGGGTGTACACGTCTGGCATCGGTCAGCATTTCCCTTATGTTTCTTCCCACTTCTGTTTTCTCGGGTGGTGGGTCAGTCTTTTCAGCCTTGCCTACAAACGGCTGTATGGAGGTGGCCAAGGCCTTATCCACTATTCAGACGCCCAGGGGTAACAGGTGCAGGTCATCCCAGGGGCAGCTGCATGGCTTGTCAGGCATGACATCCCACACAGACAGACATTGGATCCCCACACCAGTAAGTGTGCTACTTGCTATGACTGATCATCCCGTGTTTCTACTGTGGCATTATTCTTGGTAAGGGTAGGTTGCTGCGAACGGTGAGTGTCATACCAGCCTGGACTACATAATCGGATAGCTCATCTGTGTCTCTTTACATGTAGTCTAGGGCAGTACCTCTCAGGTCATTCACACCAGCATGGACTATGACTGCATCATATTTCTATTTGCTTTGGAGTGACCTACATATTTCTGTTATGTGGCATATTGTGGCGGCCTACAGGCAGCTTACTGTACCCTTTCCTTTGTTCAGTCTGCTGTGCGGGACAGCAGTGTGTCTGACTATGGGGTCACCTATTACAACTGTATCGGGCATGTTGTTTCTCCTTCTGGCCTGTGACTGTTTGGCACACCAGCTTTGTTTGCTATGTGTTGCATGTGCTATGTTTGGAGGCTGTTTCATTGGGTGTCTGCTTTAGTGGCCTCTGTTGGTGTGCTGTGTGTGTGATTTCTGCCTCCGGGAATGTATTTCTGTGTTTATATGTTTGGTTTGCAGTTGTGATAGGTCTATGTGGGTATGTGTTTGTGGCATGTGTGGTTACCTTCTCCTACTGACTTGTTTTGTGTGTACTGAGTTGGGGGAGCTCTGCCTCCAGTTTGGATGGATGGTTGCATTTCTCACATATATTTGTATTTCTTGGGTGGAGTTGGTGGTTGTCTGTGTACTTGGGGCAGGTGTAACATTGCGTGAGGATTCACAGATTCCACTTGTTGTGCCTGGCCTTACTGGGTTGCATGTGTGGACAGATTATATTGCCATACTACTGATCAGTAATTACGTCATTGTTCATGCTTGCTCTATCATGTAGTAGCTTCCTCATTCTCTTGCATGTTTTGGTTATGGCTGGTCTCCACCATGCCAGATTTCGGCACTGTGTCTTGTTTTACTTTGGGACTGCATAATCCAAGCATTCCTGGCAGTGTTCATGGAATGGCTGTCTTACAGGTTCTGAGGCATGGCCCATATTTTGCACCTGCACGGGACATTTCATGGATTCCACATCAGTTTGGAGGTGTGCAAATAATGCTTAGCACATGTTTTCCACTGTGATTTTCTGGACAGGGACTGTGGTCAGGATTTGTATATCCAGTGTGATTACTATATGGTCTGGTTTTACCAGTGTGCAATACACTTCTCATCTTGACATCCCATACCCATGTTGCTGATTATCACATACAGTATGCTTGCCCCTCTTGTGGGGGTGGTACGTTGTTCCTGGGCCTTTTGGTTTGTGGATTCGATGACCTTTTGTCCTACACTGTTGCAGCTGGTATAATGCTCCCAGTCTATGTGTCTGGGTATTTGCAGTCGCCCAATATAATGTGGTTTGGAGGACTTGATATATTCATGTATTCCAGCATGGGCCCGATGTAGTTCCTGGTGTTGGGCCAGTACTCTGTAGCAGGCTATACACTGGGGGGCAGTTTTAGCCACTGTTACTTGCGCATGGCTAGTCCATGCTGCTTTTTGTGGTGGTACCAACATGGGGGTGTGGTTATCCTTGACAATTCTTGCTGGTCACCCTCCTTTTGTAGCTTGTTCCAAGTGTTGAGGGTGTACAGCACAGTATGTGGTGTAACCTGGTAGTGTTAAGGTGCTGTTGTGAGCCTTGACTCAGATGTCTGTTACAGCACAGTTATCAACATTCTCCATACTGGGTGGGCTTACGCTGCATGCATCTTGCTGTTTGAACTTATCCCTTATCTTATTCTTATCCCTTCTGGTACCTGTGGAGTTGGGTTTGTGTTTTGAGCCTTACCTATTCAGGGCACACTGTGCGTGACAACAGCCTTTGCCAGTATCCATACGGCCTGCACTGATAGGTGCACGCCAGTCCTAGCAGGTGGTGCATCATGTCATGCTCAGCATGTCATCCCAGACTGGCACACAGTGGGTCCCCTTTGCCTAACTGCATTACTTCAGCAATTGCTGCACTTCATCATCTCGTTGTCCTGTTGTGGCATGCTGCTTGTTGAGGGTAGGATGTTAGTCGGGGTCCTCAGGTGTGCATATGGTACTTGGTGTTACATTACTTAACACATAGCATTCATGCCTCAGGTGGTGCTGCAGGGCTGCCTCTGTCGGATGCACATATTACACTTCCCTGTACATGTTTGTGAGCAGGTTGTGTCACGTTAGGCATCCCTGTTACTATATGAGTGAGTCAGAGAGGGGTATCATTCCCAATGTTCCTACTGAGCCAATGTATGTGCTATGCGTTGCCTCTTTGCCAAGGCCAGGGCATACTGGGCACGCCTCCTTCTGCCTACTGGGGCAGGCTCAGGTTGTTCCTCCTCCGAGTCACGCTGTGCCTGTGGTGGCCTTGGCGATGGTGGGGGGCTGTTTGGCCCAGCCCTATGCTGGTCCTGCTGCAGCTGTTTTCGCATGATCATATTATGTAGCATAGCACATACCATGACAATTTGGGTACATGTAGTTGGTGTGTACTGCAAGGCTCCACCAGATGTGTCCAGACACCGGAACCGTGACTTGAGCAGCCCAAACACACGCTCTATTACATTACGTGTTTGTGCGTGTGCCTCATTATGGCGTTCCTGTTCAGGTGTGTGTGCGTTTCTGATGGGTGTCATCAGCCACGGCTCCAGTGCATATCCTGCATACCCACTAGGTGTCCGTGGGATGTCCCCATTGGCAAATGTCTGGTACAGCTGCGTCAAATGCCAGATGTGGGAATCGTGGTAGCTCCCAGGACAGCCAGCACACACATTCATTATTATGCCCTGGGCATCACACACGACCTGGCAGTTGATGGAGAGAAGCCCTTGCGGTTTATGTAGGCCCTACCCCGCTCTCCTGCTGGTGCTTTGATGCGTATGTGCGTGCAGTCTATAGCACCCAGTACCTCAGGGTATTCCGCTATTTGCTGGAAGAGACGCATGTTGCTGGCCAATACCTCACGGGCATTGGGGAAGTATACATGATCACCGACATGTGCTGACATGGCATCCAGGAACTGGTGCAGTACCCTGGAAGCTGATGCCTGTGATATCCCCATCATATCGCCAGTTGGTCTCTGGAAGGTACCTGTTGCTAGTATTCTTAGGCCAACACATACCTTGGTTTCCACTGGGATGGGTTCCCCTCTGTTGGTTCTGTGTGTGAGGCGTGGCCTGCACAGCTCCACTATTTGCTGCAGGAGGTCTCTGTCCACTCTATAGCGCTCTACTATCTCCAGCTCATGTAACCCGTGGTAGGTAACCCTGGGCCTGTACACTCTTCTCCGTCTCCTCACTGCGTGTTGTCTTGCACCATCTGCATTGTCACCACCCTCAGCAAGTCGCCTATGTCTCATTATGACAGCTATGGCAGCCCCTAACATTTCTGCTCTGAGTTCAGCTTTTTCAGTTTTCACTTCTGATAACTTAACTCCTGTCTTGCAGTGTCTCTTGAGAGAAACATTCTGCACTGCTGTTTGCAGAGTTTTAAGTGCTGGGCTGGCCTAGTATTCTGCCTGTGTGATTGCCTGCATCTAATTGTTTTCACCTGCTAGCTCCAGCAGTATTCCCTGCTAACTTCCTAGTACATCTGTTGCTTCCTTTTTCCTCTCTGTTTCCTCAGGGTGGAGCCGTGTGCAAACCAGCAGATACACGCTCACAGTGGCTTACACGCGCGCACACATACTTACACAGTTCAGAATCTGCTTATTCGGTTTTAAATGCGTGCACACCCGCGCAAACAGTGTTAAACATCTCCCAACACGCTCCCACATGCTCAGTCTGCCTTACACGCGCGCACACTGTCTTACACGCGCGCACACTGCCTTACTCGCGCTTCATGGCGCGCACACGCAAGATACACGTCCAGCAAGAAACTTTGGTGTAGGCAACAGTGTACACCTTCCATTTCTTGACTTTCTCATGTTTACTTAGTGGCACACCTCCTTCCTTGATATCTGTCTGACATCTGTCATGTAACTCTACCTTCCAATGAATTCCATACCTTTCTACCATTCCCCCCTGTGATGTCACCTATCTCCTACTCTGTTCCTCCCCCTTCTGTAACTCTTACACTACTCAGAATGTGCTCATTTGCTATGTGACAGTGGAATTCAGTATCCTTACCCTCATCTGCATCAGATTGCCTACTAATGCTTAGTTACATCTCTTAGACTTGGCTTCCCCCCTTGGCAACCACTACACGGTGGCCATGTTGGTTTTCCTATGCTGGTCCCTCCATTGACATTCCATGTATTGCATAAAACCTACATTTGTAGGTTTAAAACCTTCGTTTTTCTGTTTTATGCAGCGCAGCCCGTTTGCGTGGGGCTGCGCTGGGTTTACACATCGGCAATTGCCGAAAAAAAAAATTTATAAATTTAATATTTTTGCATGGGGTTGCATTGCCAATGGCCACATATTTGGCCATTGGCATGCTGCCTATAACATATGCACCCTTTATTTGGAGCTGACATGGCTCCATTGCCGTGTTTGCAGAAACGTACTCAGTTGTCAACTGAGTACATTTCTGCAGCTAACACGGCTCTTACACGGGCTGTTCTTGGCTTCCTGGATCGCTAATCAGCCTCATTTGCATGCTATTCGGCTGCAAGTGGGCTGATTAGCTTAGCCACGCCCACTCCGTGTAAGAGCCGTGTTAGACTGACTCTTACACGAACTTTGGGCTGTTCCTGGATCGCGAAGGCTACATGGAGTCTTGCACTACTCTTAGACTCCGTGTAAGCCTTCGTGAATCCGGCCCTATGTCTTGCTACAGATTACAAAGAAGCATTTTTTACACTGCTGAGCTTGGGGCAGAAGACCTTTTTTTCAGTGGGGGAGGGGTGTCCTCTAAAGGCCTGCATAGAGCCCTAGAAGAGCCAGCTGCAGCTTCTTCAAAGCATCCTTGTTTTTGTACTTCCCTGCATAATTGTTTAGCAGAAGTCTTATGTGACTAATATTTTTTAACTCTTATTCTTTGCTGTTTGTTGATAGAAAAGGACAGATTGTAGACAAGCACACTCTAGGCCTTATTACAAACTACCCTGTCTTATTTTGTGCTTCCCTGCATAACTGTTTATCAAGATAAGTCTTATTTGATTTGTATTTTATTTTTATCACGTTTTTTACAATGTATTGGCAGAAAGGGACATATTGTACCCATAGTTATATCCTGAGGCACTAGTGTGAGCAGTTCCATGCATCTGTGTGTGATGGTGTGTGTGTGTGTGTGTGATGGTGTGTGTGTGTGTGTGTGTGTGTGTGTGTGTGTGTGTGTGTGTGTGAGTGAGAGAGAGACTTGTGTTGGTGCAACAAGGTAGAAAATTATCTTAAGAAATACTTCCCTTTTTATAAAGATAGTTCAGGATACCTCATTTAATAGTGGTGTGTGTATGTTGTTTGTATGATTTCTTAATGCACTTTCACTTACTTTCCTAACTGTGTTCTAGCCTGGCTTTTTATTTTTCATCCCCCACTGCCTCACGGTTATTTTCTGTATTTTATTACCAGTTACTGAATTTAGCTGCAGCATTGAACTGAACTAGTACAGAAGTCCTCAGGATCGACATTAGCTTTAAGTTTAGATTCTGTATTATTTAAGTTCACTGACTTGGTCTTTACTTGATATTTTCAAGTCAATTATGTTTACAATTTCCTACAATACATATTCATTCATTCATTCATTCACCTACGGTGGTCTGGATATGATGAACTTAGTGTGGCTGTCGTCTTTACAGAAAGAAGGTACAGTGACTCAGTGCATGAAATGCAGAATGTACAATAAACATAAAGGGTCCCTTATGAATGCAGACACCACCATATGTAATAAATGCATTTTTGTGGAAGACAGTGAATCCCAACTGTTCAGTTTAAGAAAGGACATTAGCTGTCAGGTATGAAGCTGGTAAACTGTCTTCAAAAGATGTAACAGACACTGTCATATAAACAGACGTGGCTGTCTTCACTAAGCATCCCCATCCTATCGACAATGTTCATGTACAAACTGACTTGGCTGTAGTGATTGAGGAATGAATTAGAGAACAATGAATATTTCTGATAGAACTGAGTCCTTTGTTCAGATTGACCAAAGCCACTTAGACAAGAAGAATGCCTCCCTGCAGTTTGTCTTCTCTATGAATCCTAATAGCCTAGCAAATGAGGCAGACAGAGCTTGCAGCTCTATTTTATGTCTAGTGACCCTTCTACACCAAACATGGCTGCCACTCCATCTATGTAGGTGTGCAATCTATCACTAGTACAGAAAGGAACCCAAAGCATGAACACACTTTTTATGTTGTCTATGATAGTAGTTCAGATCAACCTATTAGAGACAAAAAGTTGAAGAGGTGGTCTTTACTGGGTAGTCTTTCACCCCCTATCCCCACTGTTGATGATAACCCAAATATTTAGTCCATACATTTCTTGGATTGAAAAATATTCTAAGATTAGGGGACTCAGTTGCAAGGATATCTGTCTGTCCTCTCACTAGATTTGGATAAGTTATTTATAGCAAAACAGTAATATTATCATGTTGCTTTCCACGTATTCCATACTAGAATACATTGATTTAAACGTTTTATTATCAAAATATCGACGTTTATATACATATATTCTGAAAATGACATCATCCTGCATGAATACTAATGAGTGAAAATGTTGAATCAGTTGATCAACATCAACAGATTCAACATTTATATCGAAACTGGAAGATGATGGCAGTGTAGGTGCAAATGTACATTAAAGCACCTACACTGTCATTCATGTTTTAGCAGGGGGCAAGCCCCCCTGCACCCCCCTGTGGGGAGCTGTGCCCCCCACACCCCTTACAAATTAAATATTCTAACTCCGAGATCACATTACAGTGAGGAAAGGGATACATTTCCCAATCCACACTATACCGTGACTCTACTCATAACATCAAGTTCATATCAGCGAATGCACACTTGCATTCACTGGTATGTAATCTCAATCTCCTAACATTCAGCAGCACAGAAAGTCAACTAACTAACATTCAACTTTCCACGTTCACGAACTAATATTCAACATTTCGATAGTAAACTGATTTAAAATGCATTCCTTTGTTTCACATGTATCAGTCTATCACCGATATAACGTATGAAGCACCTCAATGCACACATTAATTTAGCTTTTAGTAAAATTATTCCCTACCTTAGACTAAATGATTATGCATTCTCTAAACTTCACCTTTTTAACAACTTGTAATCCAAGTTTAGTTATACTCACAATGTAGATGTTATTACACTTTATATAGGCTTTGGCAAAAACAGTATCAACTGCAGTCTTGACAAACTTGATATCAGTTACAAGGGAGTCCAATCCTTTCCTAACCCATAGAAGGGAACAAATGTCCTTTTCAGGAACCCTGGAATTCATATTAAGGGTCATAAGGACAGAATGGCAGCTTATTTCCTTCTGAAAGTGTTCTTGCATGTAGCCTCTCTATCAGATTTACTGAACTTTAGTTGCTAGTTTTACTCCGATAACAATGTCATTTTTAATCAATCATGGTAGTGTGTGTGTGGATTTAAACCTGCAAAGCTTTCAAAATTTTCTGTTTATAAATAGATTAAAGTGAATGGGGCTGTTCTTATTTTCATAAGACAAGAGCTTCCAACAAGACAAATTATTTCAGATGATATTTCTGAAATTTTGTCTGTTGAAATAGATAATGTTCTACAAGGGCAGAGTATTGGACTAATTGCATGTTGTTGAAGTGTAAGATAAAATATTCAACATCTGAGCTTTATTACTTAATCCACAAACCACATACAGTGAGTCAGAGGTGATTTTAATTGTCCCCACTTGATCCACAAACCACATACAGTGAGTCAGAGTTGATTTTAATTGTCCCCACATTATCTGGACTCAAGGTAGTAGTAAGTCTTATACAGATGCTGAATTCTTTGATTAGATGCCAATCAAAAAATTATGTTCAGCTAGCAAATTCTCAACTTGAGATAACACATTTTACATTTGGTATTTACCTATAGTTCTTCCTTAGTCCTTAATCTAAAACCTTCTCTCCTCCGTTAGGCAGTTCTGATCACCTAGCTTTAGAATTAAAAAAAATGTAATCGGTTGGTAAAGTAAAATCACTTGCTGTTCATAATATAAATGGCTTAGACTTAGCCGTGGCAAGTTCCATTTTTGAAAATAATGATTGGACCAACAGGGTTCACAAAGAGACAGGATACAACTTGGTCCTATTTGTTTCACACAACACATTTTTGGCCTCCATATTAAGTCCTAGAAAATATTTTCTTCCTTTGTGGAATATCAAACTGAATAAGCTGTTTAAAAAAAACATAAATTCAAAGGTCAACAAAACATTTAGAACACTGGTAACCAAGAGAGAATACTGCAAGAAGCTAGGCCAAGCCAACACCTGATAAAGAGAAGTTTATTAAATGTGTGAATAGTCAGACAAAATGTATAGTGACTGGAATGTTTCTGTCATTAAAGATGGAGTCATGGTTGTTAGCGATCTAATTAACCTGTTAAATCTGTTCAAGCTCTGCTTTTCCAGCTTCTTTATGCCAAGCCATTTTGTTACTAGGGATTTACATCCTGAATCAATTAACTACCTTACAGTATACAGTCATTACCTGAGACACGGTTACACCTTCACTCAGAAAAATTCATTCTAAATGTGCAGTGGGGGTGAATAAAGTGCCTGCTGACTTTATTTCATATGTACCCATCTGGCTCAGTCTCTAGAGATGTTACTTTTAGGTTCATAGGTAAATACTTGGCTAACAACCACCAGGGTCTTTGTAAATGATTCCTGGCAACCTAACCCAAATAGGAGGGGGATGTTAGCTAGGAAGATTCTAAAGGTTATGTGAGGGAAGGAGTAAGATAATTTGGGCATTGTTACTGTCTGCCTTTGCCTATCACAGACATGGGGGCCAAACCTGGGGTGAATTTTCGATTTTCCATCCATTTGTCAAGGTTACACTTAAAGAGGGTTAAGGGTGGACTTTGGTCAAAGTTACGCTTAAAGAGGGTTAGCAATGGCCTTTGCATCACATGAATGGGGAACCTGTTCCAGAGTATTATAATCCTCTGAGATACATATCTGTCTCTCCAACATGTCCTATTTATGTCACAAGCAAAATCAAAATCTTTGGATCTAGTGGTTCTGATGCCATTCATTTTGTGGATGTGCAAAAGGTCCATCAGAGCTGGATCCTAGAATGCCTTATATGCCAGACACAGATTTCCTCCCAGTAACGTGTAGGAGACTGAGCATAGAGATAGAGCTTTAAGGTGATCCATACAGGCCAATGTGTTTACACTTTGCATTCTCTTGGTAAGGAACCTTTGTGGGCACTCCAACTGTTGCATATGTCTGGTCAGTTACATGCCAAAAGGGGCATTATACCCAATGATGGGTCTGATAAGGGCCAAGTAAAGTGGCAGTATGACTTCCCTGGACCTGAATGCCATCCCCTTACTTATAAGTTGGGTGAGATAGAATGATTTTCTCTCTACCTTGGCTACATGTTGGCCAACGTTTAGATTATTGTCTACATATGTTTTTAGATCCCTGGCTGCCAGACCAACTCTTAGGGATGTCCTATCAATGGAGTAATTAGCCTAAGTGTCTGTTTTTCCAAAAGGCATGACAATGAATTCCTTGGCCTTGAGTTTTAATGACAACTTTGGCATTATTCATTTGTCTATGTTAGACCCACTTGCAAGATGTCTGTGTCATAGGGGATCTATGATAGTTCCCAATTTGTAGTCATCTTGTGAACTTGGTCAGCCAAAGACCCTTGACATCATCTTTTTCTTCCAAGAAGTAAATTCAAAATAGGAGAGGTCCCAGCACAGAGCCCAGAGGTACCCTACTGGTGATCATTCCCTTTATAGAGGTGGTCTCACCAATCCTAACTTCCTGGGTCCTGTCTGTTATTCAAGCAATCTAGTGAGTTATGTAAGAGTTTATGCGCAGTTTGGTAAATTTATCAACTATACCTGAGCAGGGTATTGTACTAAACACCTTAGCCAAGTCCATGTAGGTGGTATATACCATTTTCCCCTCATTCATTGCCTTGGTGACCTTTTCAAAGAAGTCCACCAAGTTTAGTAGGCATGACCTTCTCTTGACAAAGCCAAACTGGGTTGGGTCCAATGTCAAAAGGTTGCTGCCTATGTCTTTGTTTACCATTTCCATGATAATTTATTCCATAGCTTTGCATATTAGACTAGTCAGACTAATGGGTCTGTAGTTTCTGGAGTTCATTGATAGTCCACCCTTAAGAAATGTGATAGCCATTGCAGTCCTCCATTCTCATGGTACAAAGCCTGTTTTAAGGATATACTTGAAAAGTGACTCAAGTGGTTCTGATAGGTTATGTTTCAAGCTATTTAGAAGGTATCCCAGGACACTGTGTGGGCCATTGAGACTTTGTTTTTGGCCTTAGTGAGTGCCGCTAGGACCTGCTCCCTGTTGATAGTTGGATGGGTGGTTATGTTAGTAAGTATTTCATGGGATGAGGTGGGGGGAGTGGGGGTGATGTTTGAGCTGACATTGTTTGCCAACAGATTTTCTATATCGCTCTGCTCACTGAAGGTGGCACCACTGACCACCAGTTTGGTACACTGCTTTGTACTGCCTTTGAGGTTACTGACTTAGCTGTAGAGGGCCTTGTGGTTGTCTTTAGCCTGTGAGGTTATTTTGACCTCGCAATTCACCTTGTAGGATTTAATTAGCCCAATTAGTTTCCTGTCTAGTTTAATTAGAGAGCTCTTATCATTATGGGAGTTGCTATTCTTGATTTTAGCCATGACTTTTTTGCCTTTTTGTACTATACCCTATTAAGGTTAGGATTCCACCAGTGTTGTTTGTTTTTAGAGTTTCTACATTGTTGTATAGAGTCTTTGCGAAAAAATTCCACATAGGTTGCTGTGAACTCAAAGTTAGGAGGATCATTGAATTTTGAAAAATATCACTTAATAGGATGTAGTTTGCTTTAGAATAGTTGCTAAATGTTACAGAGTTTGCTGGGGATACCAAGTTGATTTTGATTTCAAAGGAGACAGCTTTGTTGTCCAACCTCACTAGTGAAGATATTACAGTGTGGGGGATGCATAGTTCTCCCATTTTGGTGAGTATCAGGCCCAGTATGTTTGAACCTCTAGTGGGTGTGCACACTATCTGGTCAAAGTTATCTGTGTTAATAAAATCCAAGAATCATTGTACCTGCAATTCTGAGGCAGTGTTTGTTTCCCAGTCTATAGAGAGGTAGTTGAAATCTCCCATGAGTAGGGTATTTAGTTTAATAGTGTCTCTAGTAGGGCTAGGTACAAGCTATGGGATTCTTGAGACATAGAGGGTGACCTATAGCTTGCTAGGATATGGTGCGGGACTTTGCCTATGGTGATCTCCATGTGAATAAACTCCAGGGCATCTTCCTGTTTAACCAAACTAGAGTTATACTTGTTGCTAGTATAGATTGACACTCTTACACCTTTTGTCCCTGTCTGTTTGGTTGATGGTCGAAATGTGTGGAAGGCACTGAAACCTTGCACTGCCAGACTACTTTCTGCAGATTTAAACCATGTCTTAGTAATAGCACAGATAACTATATTCTCCAGTATGAAGAGCTTGTAGGGTGTGGAGTTTCTTGTTTAGGCTCCTAGCATTGAGAAGTAGCACCTTTAGGTTTCTTTGGGTTTTATTAGCTATGTTAGTATGTTTGTCAAGCTGACATTGCCAAAAAAGACTCTAAGGGTGTAAATAAGGGGTCTGTATTAGAACATCAACTTTTTAAAATGTCACCAAGGATGTTTGAGGTTGGAGAAAATTGTTTTTAGTGTCTCAGCATAAGTTGGTCTACGGGTGTGGTGGACACTATGTGAGGTGGATGTAGTGTGTGTGTATTTGATAACCTTGTTTGTAATTCAGATTTTTGCCTCTAGTGAAATATGAGCATGTGCATCTCTCTCATTCAATGTTTGTTTCTGTAGGGATCAAATGGCTGTCTATGAACATGAGACAATGTCTACATTGTCTCAGGATGCCCATATATACCGAGCTGGCTATGGGGACATTTGGAAGTTACATATCCATGTTGTCCGGACCTGTATTTAGGTGGGCTACTGAAGGTTGTGGACTGGGTTAATGGAGGTCTCCTTGGGTGGTATCTGGGGTTTGGCATTTGATTAGGTTAGATTGTGCTAAGATTTGATAGCAGTGCTGTTTAACATGAAAACTAGCTGCTGTAAGCTTGTCTCCACGCAGTGCTTTATTTTTGCAACACCAAGTTGCAGGTTTCAGTTCTTAGTGCAATTTTATAGATAACATTTACTATCAAGGCATTTGCAACTGTACATGGTAATGAAAGAGGGGATGGAGGGACTTTGGAAGTCAGATTATCATAAGGGGCGGAAGCTAGAGACACAGCCCTTTAAAACCACAACAGAAAAATAGTGAAATGGAAAAACTGAAGCTGCAAGAAGCAGACTTCCCAGGGAGGGAGCCAATATTGGAGCTCTTATCCTTTGGTTGGAATTTCAGAAACATTAGGTTAATGTCTCATCAGAGGCTGGGGCAGACACAACGAAAAGATGTAAAAACAATAGCAAAGGCACTGGAATTCAACTTAACCAGGTAAATGATAAGCAGAGGACTCTAGCAGCAAAACTGGAATATAAGCAGCTATAAAAGTAGCAAAGCACAAACCCTGGAGCAGAATTCACAATATTGCCACTACTACACTGAACAAGGCACCAGACTTTGTAGAAATTTGCCAGTAACACTTTTTATGGAAAAAATGCTGTACTAGGAGACTAAATGAGGTTCAACTCTGGCAGAATGAAGCTGCATGATTAAGGCCCCAGACAGGGTTCTATGTACAAACAGATAGCTTTTACAAGTAATTCTACTTACAAAGATAGAAGTGCAGTATAATGTATAAACAATGCTAAAAACTTGTAGTAATATACAATCTTTACACAACTGCAAATGAAACTACAAGATTAAAGTTCCAGAACAAACTAAAAAATGTAAGCAGATAAACTTTTGTTGGCTAAACAGGAAAAACAGCACAAATGTAGATAAGGGTTGGTCCACCACAAACCAATATACATATATATATATATATATATATATATATATATATATATATATATATATATAAATATTGATTTCTATAACTTTTTTTGGCTAAGCATGGAAAAAAAACAGAAAAGTACAAAAAATGTATCAGCACACTGGTCACTACAAATGCAACTTAAAATATTTAATCAGAATTTAAATGAATGTTTTATTTCTTCCCTTTTGATGAAAAGCTTGTTTCCTCACACTTCGGGGGTTTCCATACCTATCAGAGTTTTGAACAAAAGCCATTGGGTAGGTGTAGCTGTGGAGTTGCTAAAGAGAGATGCAATCAAATAAAGCCAGTATTGGAGCTCTAGACCTATGGTTAGAATTTCAGAAACTTTAGCTTAGAGGCTGGAATAGACACAAAGACCAGGGGAAGAACAGTAGCAAAGTAAACAGAAAGGCACTGGAATGCATCTGTAACCAAGTAAATGATAAGCTGAGCACTCTAGCAGCAAAACTGGAATATAAACAGCTATAAAAGTACTGAAGCACAGATCCACACAATATGATTACTTTGTTTCAGCAATGTGGATACAGGGTAATATGGTTCTAATACATAAGGGGAGGTCAAAAGGATACAACTGAGAATTATTGTCTAATCAGACTAACATTTTTAATCAAATAATTTGGTAGATGTCTGCTCACTCCATTAGAGAATAAAATCCCTACAATAATTCCACTGACATAACCAACATGGTTTTATGAAAGGCCATTCTACCTCATCCAGTCTAGCGCGATTTTATGAACTTGTGAGTGTGGCCATAGACATGGGGTTCAAGCTTGTTGTAATTTTGGACCTGCCAAGGAGTCTCACAGCTCTGTCATTCAAAGTAATTATTAACAGTCTTACTGAACATGACTGCAATCCATTTGCAATCAACAGGACTAAGTCAAGGCTTTCTAATGGAAAGCAGGGTATCTGTCTCCAAGTGTAGTCTAGTTTCATTCAGTGTTCCATTAGTAACAGTCATGGGCCATGTTACTTATGTTTAACAATTTATTTTAATTAACTACCCTTTCAATATTTTAACAATGTGGACAATGCACTCTTAAGATTCATAATGAAATACACTTGAGAGACAAGTAGATTGGAACAAATTCAATTATTATTTAAGTTTTCTAGAGATGTTATTTGATGCAGTAATAGTGTATCAACTTACAGTTACGGAGACTGAGAAAAATATTATGGTTCAGGATATGGGAGGGTTACTAATTCCAGATATTGTCTACTTTCCAACACATAGAAAAACAGAAAAATAATAATAACAATAAGCTAAAGATACAGATATATATATATATATATATATATATATATATATATATATATATATATATATATGTATTTATATGTATATATGCATATAAAAGCAGTGGTGTTGGACATTTCAGTATATATCATTTAAAACAGCAATGGAGCACCAATACATGAAATGAAGGCAAAAACATATACAGTTTATTGGAGATCAGACCTTCATCAGACCATATAAAATACAAAAGTAAAACAAGAGTTTAAATACATTAAAACCATGACTCGAAATACTTTGCTATCCGATCATGAAGCAAGACAAAATACAAAGTAGCCAACCAGTGAAACAAAGTATCTATTCATTTTAAAAGGTCTTGCGATTTCAAAAATGGTCTTAAGGGCTCCTTGCCATTTAGTCCCTTCCCCTTATCAGCCTGCAGTCTAATAATCCATTTGGTTTCATGTTTTCTGTGTCATTCTTAAAAATCCCCTAATCTTTGGCGTTCCTTCAACAATTCAATAACCATAAATTTAAAGACATGAGTATTATCATTTAACATAGCATGTTTCAATGAAGCATTCTTATCATCTCTGATTCTTAGTCTATATTATGCTCCTTAATGCATTCCATCAAAGAACGATTAGTTTTACCAATATAAAAAGATGAACATGCATCACAGCATGCTAGATATACTATATTCCTCGAGGGTCAGCCTGTATTCTATTTAAACATATAGCTCGACTGTGTGGTCGGATAGATGAAAGTATTACCATTTTTAATAAACTTACAAAAATTACATCTCTTGCAGGGAAATGTGCCAAATGCCCCATGCACTTTGCCTACCTTCCAAGTTTTCTTATAACATAGCATTCTCTTAAGTGTTTTTTTTTGTTTTTAAAATACAAATGTCGTTTGTCAACTACTAGCTGCTTAATCTTGTCATCTGAGAGCAGGCTAGGCCAGTTCTTGTGCACAATATTACATATATTATCCGAATCATTAGAAAAGAACATTGGAACTGAAATATTCCATCTCGTATTAAACCTATGACTATCTTCATCCACATTAATCCAGGGGGACAAAAAATATGGTTTGGCTCTCCCTGATCTCATATTATTCATTTCATGTCTCATGTGTTGTATTTCTTTAGCGTTGTAATTCCTATCAATTAATTCTCATTGTAAATTATCCATATCGTCTTGGAATTTCAAATCATTATCACTGAGTCTGGAAAATCTCGTTCCTTGTCCCTTCAAAACATTTTTATATACACAACCTGGATGCATGCTATTCCTATGCAGCAGGCTATTCCTGTGGCAGGCTTTCTTGTGAGGTTCAAAGAGAAGAAGGTGATCATGTACAACAAACTGATGACTATTTACAATCTTTCTTGACAAATTAAATGATGAAGGGCCATCCAGTATGTCTCTCTTAGTTGGGGACAGAAGTTCATTGCATTCAACAGAGGGTGTACAAGTTACGCACACTGAGAATATTCTTGTCAGTAAAGCAGACAACTCCAAATGTTCACTATTGCCTTTGAGTGAAGTAGCAGTTCAGACAAACAATATGAGTAGTGAAAGAATTTTATTCATGCATATTTTACCTATACATTTTCTGGTCTTGGCCATCACATTGCATATTACACAGGCAGTTAAAAGAAAAAATTAGTGTGGTAATTATAGTGAGTTATTTGACTTTATAGGCATGGATGGGGGTCAGTGGATAATGGAAGCAAACAGCACAGGGTCATAGGATTTGGTTGAAGCTTTGGCTATACTAAGTAGACATCAGACAAAGAGTATAATAATTAAGTCATGGGACAGTTGGGTTTTGCGCTTCTTATATTACATGACGGTAATTAAAGAGAAAGAATCAGACCAAACTATCTCTCTCTCTCTCTCTCTTTATTGAGCTACTTTCTTTTCAGGTGGGAAAGCTTTGGGAGTAAACCTCGAGGAAAAATCTGGAGATGGAGACCCTAAGGCAGTCTGAGGTTGTATTTGACCTCCCTCTGGAAGTTCCTGTGATGACACTGATGCCAAGCTGTACTGGCTTTGCCTCTCCTTTGGATTACATCCTTGGCATGGAAAGGGAGAACCTGTTGCAGAGATCTGCTGTTTCCTCAAACTCACTTGCCCAGGCCTATGTCCTAGAGATGACACTCCGGCATCACTTTGTGAGTGGTGACCCAACATGGGAAGCAGCAGCTACTGGTATTAATCCACTGCACTCAAATGGCATAGTGCAAAGTGCCAGGGAGTGCTCCAATGGTGGGAGAGATCTTCAGATGCTGTGCAGCCCCCAGCCAAATATGTGCTGCCTCACCACACTGGGTGTGTAGGGCTTAGGGAGCCACAAATATGTGGATCATTAATCAT
Source organism: Protopterus annectens (assembly GCF_019279795.1). Taxonomy (NCBI): domain Eukaryota; kingdom Metazoa; phylum Chordata; order Ceratodontiformes; family Protopteridae; genus Protopterus; species Protopterus annectens. Next base: position 150,224,963 of record NC_056744.1, on the reverse strand, counting down.
ACTCCTGGAAAAACAAAAAAATCAACAAAATAAGCCAGCCTTCTGGCTGGGTACATGGAACATAAGGATAATGACTCTGAGCCTCATAGAAGATCTACAGAACATCAGTGATGCTCAGAAGACAGCAGTCATAAACAAGGAGCTGAGCAGACTGCAGATGGACTTTGTGACCCTCCAGAAAACAAGCTGTCATCCTTTGGATGACTCCAGGAGAAGGACTTTACTTTTTGTTGGCATGGGAAGCTTCTAGAAGAGACCAGGGATCACAGTGCTGGTTTTGCAATCAGAAACAACCTTGTTGGCTCAGTCATACCACCAAATATGGAAAATAAGAGAAGGCTTAAAATTCATCTACAGACACCGGTGAGCATGGTCAACGTGTGTCTACTTTAACTTCTGTCTAAAAAGTTACGGACAAGTTCTATGATGAACTTAGCACTGCCATTAGTGAGGCCCCTTCCAATGAACCACAATTCATTCTTGGTGATTTCAATGCCAGAGCTGGCAGTGACCACTATAGATGGCTATCCTGTCTGGGACAGTTTGGAACAGGAAAGATGAAAATGAACAGTGCCTCCTTGAAATCTGCTCCCAACATGACCTCTGCATAACCAACACCTTCTTCAACATCAAACCCCAGCACAAAGTTTCATGGCAACACTCAGGTTTGAAGCATTAGTACCAGCCTGACTTTGCCCTCACCAGATGCAGCAGTTTACATTGTGCCAGGGTAACGTGTAGTTACCAAAGTGCAGACTACAATACAGACCACTTGCTCTTGTGTAGCAAAGTGAACATCCAGCTGGGAAGCTTCTTTCACTTCAGAAAGGAAAGCAGGCCGCGAATTGACACAGACAAAATTTGTGACCCTGCAAAAGTATGCAAGTTTGTCCGAGTGCTTGAAGAGGCCTTGCCCCACCTGGATGGCACTGGTATCAGCAAAATATGTGAAAAACTATGTAATGGCATCTATAACACTGTGCTATCTACATTTGGGAAGAAGACAGTCATTTGTGCTGTTTGATTTGAAGCCCATATTGAAGTGCTGATGCCCCTGATTGAGAAGGAGAGACAGGCTCTGGCTGCATACAGGTCCTCGCTCAATGAGAATTTGCAGGCACTCCAGTGTGCTCAGAATCAAGTGCAGCAGGTAGCTCGGTGGTGTGCAAATTATTTTTGGCTCCAACTTTGTTTCAAGACTCAGTAGGCTGTGGACAGGTAACATGTGAGGAATATATGATGGGATCAAGCAAGCCTTCGGTCCACCACAAAGGAAGATCGTCTCACTTAAGTTAGCCACAGATGAGGTCTTGAAGGAAAGAACCAAGCAGACAGAATTCTGGGTGGAACACTATTCACAACTATATGCCAGAGAGGCCATAGTTAAAGGGAGAGCCCTGAATGCCATCAAGTCCCTGCCAAACATGACTGAACTTGATGCTGAGCCCACCTTGGAGGAAGTCAATGATATGCTAAAAGCACTTTCTTTTGAAAAAGCCCCCAGGAAAGATAGTATTCCCTCAGAAATCCTCAAGTGTGTCATTGGTGCCTTAATCTCAGAGTTGCATGCAATACTTTGCCAATGCTGGAGAGAAGGCAACGTACAGCAAGATATGAGGGATGCTAATATAATTTCTATCTATTGAACAAGGGTGATAAAAGCGATTATAACAACTATAATGGCGTCTCCCTTCTCAGCGTGTGTCTTCCTGAAGAGGCTCCATGTTCTTGCAGAGTGAGTTTATCCCAAGTTTCAGTGTGGGTTCAGAACTGAGCAGTCCACCATAGACATATTTTTCTCTGTTGGGCAACTACAGTGAAAGTGTAGGGATCAGAACACACCTCTGTACATTGCCTTCATTGATCTGACCAATGCATTCAACTTCATCAGTAGGAAAGGTCTGGTCATGATTCTGACATCATCTGTCCCCCAACACTGTTCAGCACTTTCAGGGCCTTCCATGAATGCATGAAGGGGACTGTCATGTATGATAGATCCATATCTGAACCTTTCAAGACTCTCAGTGGAGTGAAGAAAAGCTGTGTACTGGCTAAAACATTGTTTGGCAGTTTCTTTTCAGTTCTGTTAAAATTTGCTATCTGAACCTCTACAGAGAGTATCTTTCTCTGAACCAAAATGGACGGCAACCTCTTCAAACTGTTGAGGCTTAAATTGAAGACCAGAGTGTTTAAGAAACATGTAAGGTAGTTCCTGTCACTGATGATGCAGCTATTGCTGATCACATTCAGCAGGAACTTCAGTCACTCATGACTTGCTTTGCTTAAAGTGGACTCACATAATAGGCCAAAATGTGGGCAATGAGCCATCTATCAGGGTGAGCGACTACGAGCTGGAGGTCATCAATGAGTTTGTGTACCTAGACTCTATGATCTCGGACAACTTTTTGCTTGGTAGTGAGATCAATAAGCACATTGGAAAAGCCACCACAATGTTTTCCAGGCTGATGAAGAGAGTATGGACTAACAATAAGCTGACAGTGCACATCAAGGTGCAGATTTACACAGGCTGTGTTTTGAGCACACTACTGTATGCCAGTGAAAAATGGACTTTGTGCTCAAAACAGGAGGAGCAGCTTAACGTAGTCCACATGTGCTATGTTAGTCCTATACTCAGTATGGCAGGATAAGATCCACAACAGGGCCTGATAGGGTGGATACCACCTCCATGTTCACCATCCTGAAACAGAAATGTATGTACAGGTTGAGTCATGATTCATGCATGATGAATGGCTGAATATTGAAAGACCTCCTCTTTGGAGAGCTGGAGTCTGGAAACAGGCCAAAAGGAAGACCTAAATTACGGTAAAAGGACATGTGCAAGTATGACCTCAGTGGTCTCGCCATCAGTGAGAACATCTGGTATTCTCTTACCTCAGCCAAGTGCCTGGAAACAGGAAAAGAAGGAATTGCTCACTATGTATGAAACTACCTTGGCAAAGGGAGCAGAGAACAAGACAGCCTTCAGAAGATCTGTGTACATGATACCAAAGTGACATCTGCCTAATGCTGCTCAGAATGTAGAAAGGATGGCAACTCCCAGACTGGACTGCACAACCACAGGAAACACTACTTGAATCACTGTAACAGAGGCAAATGATGCCTACTTCTAAAGAAACAATTTAGTGTGATGATTATATCGAGTCATTTGACATTATAGACATGGATGGGAGTCAGTGGATAATTGATGCAAACAGCACAGGGTCAGAGGATTTGGTTGAGGCTTTGGCTATACTAGGTAGGCATCAGGCAAAGAGCATAAAATTAAGTCATGGGACAACTGGGTTTTGGGCTTTGTATGTTGTATGGCAGTGATTATAGAGAAAGAGTCAGACTAAACACTTTCTCGCTGTCTTTATTGAGCTACTATCTCATCATCAGGGAGACTCACTTTGTAAAAGGTTAGCTTTCTTGGTTGTAGCGTGATCAGAAATTCAGGAAGCTTAAAGCCACAGATAAACAACTAAGATGTGAAGAGACAGATGCTGATACATGGCTGAGTAACATGATTGACAAACCTAGAGCTAACTTCAAACAAACTGAGGAATATTTGGGAATCCGAGGCAAGCCATAATTGCTTACAGCTTTAATGGAGGTTTGCAACATTTGTGGAGGTAGGCATTCTGCTTCTAAGTGTCGGCTCAAAGATAGCAGGTGTAATTTGTTAGCCAATGCTTTGTTTTGTTACATTAAACAGTGATGTGCTTCATACTGATCACTGCTGCAGTAGCCTAAGCTATATGGGATATACCCTGCAAGGATATAACACCTGGCTAACTTCCAAAGTCTCAGGGCATCTCCCATGTTCCCAAACTGTTACTTACCTTGAGCTGAACTGACTAAAAAGACAGGGTTGGGCACAAAGCCCTTCAGAGATTTCCTGCTGTCAGAGAGTATGCTTCTCTGAGATTTTCGAGGATAGACTGTTGGCTTGTGCTGTTCCTTTGCTGGGCAGATAGCTCACTTTGTGAACAAAAATTATACTTTAAAATATTGATTTTTTACTAACAGTTTCCTGTTCAGTAAAGTTATTTTAAAGCTAGGAGTTTGCGTTTTAATGGACTATCATGATACTGTAAAGTACTTTTAAACAAGAATATTCTTTTTTTCTTGACAGTTTAAAAGTAGTTTTAAAAATATTTTTTCTATAGAAAAATTGTGGTTATATTACTTTTCAGGGATGGTATAAAGTGTTTTAAAATGCTTTTAACTGTGTTTTTTTCTGTGAAAAAAGTGATTTTTAAACGTTTTAAATTTTTTTACCAGTTTGCTGCTTGTTTTCCTTTGAAAAGAGGTGCCTTTTTTTGGCTGGACAGGGAAAAAACTGTCAGTCACATGGTTAATCCTCCTTCGAACCACAAAAAGAACAAGTTAAACAAACAGCATTTGCCAGCACAGCAGGCTAGCAATTTGCCTCAGCCACAGATGGGTGACTTCATTGTGGCCATTAGCTGTACCTCAGACCATTCATCTTTTACCCTAGATCCCTCTGGTGTAGCACCTATAGCTGCTATGAATCAGTGTTAGCCAAGTCATCTGTGGCTGTTGGGGTCCTATTGGTGGGCAAGGGAGAGCCACTCCTGTTGGTTCTGGGAGAGGGAACAGAGACAGCTTCCCTGTTTTGTCAGAATGTTGTGCCCATCCCTAGGGAAGCTCCTGTCACCATTAATAACACTTGGCTGAAGTTTTTCCTCTCAAAAAGAAACAGAAAGCTAAACATGTACTCTTTCTCCTCAAATTTCCATGAAGAGGAGTAATTTACTGGATCTGGCTTGGGGTTTAATTCAGGTTATTGATTTTTCTTATAAAATAGTTTCTGGTAAAAGAAAGATGGATACCTCATTTCCTAAAGATATTCAAGATTTTGAATGTGGACAGGAAGATGAAGGGACAGATACAGAGTTTTCTCCCCAGATTTCTCATTCAGACTCAGAGAATAAATCAATTTCTGATTCTCCCTGTAGGGGGGTTCTCCTTCCTTGAGAATATTTCCAGAATCCCAGTCTTTTCAGTCCCTCAGAAAATACTATGAGCTGCAACCTTCATCTATTCCTCCAGTTCTGTCAGCTTTGGAGGGTGTGTGTGTGTTACTGCCTGCAATTTTCTTCATAGTCAGCCAGCTGCCCTAAAAATACAGATATGATATATACAATTCCTCAGTCTTTTAGGTTTTTATGTACTCTTCCAAAACCTGAACCAGCACCTATAGCTTTAGTTGATCTCACTGATGCTAAGCATTCAGTTAATTCCAATCTTATCCTTTTCCAGAAAGATGGGAAGACTGTTGATAAACATGGGAAAAAAGTGTATACTTTTGCAACATTGATTTTCAGAATTTTGAATGGTTCATATGATAAAGTTTGTTCTAATTGTAAAAATATGAGGAATGTTTTGTCTGCCGTTTCTTCTTGTGAAGAAAACTCTGCCTTAAGTAATTTAGTTTTTTCTATTATACAAGTCAATACTCATTTACAGTGTGTGTGTACAATTCAGCTGATACTTCTGCCAGGGATAAGGCCACTGGTACTGTTTTAAGGAGGTTTGCCTGGCTGCATTCTTATAACCTCCCAGATGATATGAAAAATCTTGTATTCACAACTTGGATATGTTCCTGTGCAGAACAAGTCCAATTTCACCTGTTCCTGACTTTCAACATCCCTCGATCACAGGTGTACTGTGTAGTTTCACTTAATGCATAGTACTGTGAACCAGGTGTTTAGGCCACCTTTATAATTATGATTTCTAGTTTATGACTCTGTTTGTCTATGGAAACTTCTTTTTGAATTTATGTTCAAGCAGTTGTATATTTGTTGTATATTATATTGTTTACTTGTTTCTCAATATTCTAACCACAGTGTGTGCTGCATCAATTGTAAAACTCTGATTTTACTCCTTTTATATAGTCTATGCTCTTTGTACAAAATAACTATGTTTATATATTTTTTTTATTATTTTTTATTATTTTTTATATTTTTTTACTATGTAATTGGAGCTTTTCTCCCTGGGCCTCCACTGAAAACAGTCACCTTGTATCCATTCGGACCAACCCAGTAAACTAATGGAAAATAAATAAATAAAATAAAATAAATACAAAATGAGACTTTAAATTCTCCTTTGGATAGAGATTTAATTTTTGGTCCCTCTGCTGCAGAATCTGGTGAGAGGGATAATTTTATATAGGGAATCTCTAAAATGCTTCAGTCATTTTCTAAATTTTCTAAGAAATTCTGTAACTCCTCATCCAGTTTTGGTAAAAAAAAAACAAAATAAACAGACTCAACAAAATACAGGTAAACAGATGTATAAGAAGAAATGACAAGGGGTTCCAAAAAGAATTCAGGAAAACTCCAAAACTGTGGACAGTCCAACAAGTTAGAATGACTATTTAAGGGATCTTGGTCCCCCCACCCCCACCCTGGAATCCCCCTTCCCTTCCAGAAAGTCTGAATCTCCACTTTCTCTTTTTGGCAATAGATAGTTCCAAATACATGGGTTCTGAAGATCATTCATCAAGGTTACACATGACAGTGGGAGGGAATCCCTACCTTACAGGGGTTAATCTCTCATCCACCAGACCAGACTTCTTTATTTCCACCTGTCCTTCATCACATGCTGTTCCCAGTGAGTGAAAGTATAATTTCCTCCTTTCTAGGTGGGAAGAAGTTTTTATTCAAGGATATTTTTAGTGTCAAAGAAGTAAAATGCTTGGAAACCAGTTCTGGATCTTTCTTTCTTTCCTAAACCCCCTTATGATACTGCCCAAGTTCAAAATACTGTCACTTCACAACCTGTTACTGCTTCTTCTTTCAAGTTTTCTGGTAAGACTAGATTTAAAAGATGCTGATCATATTCTTGTTCATCCAGACTTCCAGCATTTCTTAGGGTTATGTGTTTGTGGATGTCATCATCAGTTCTCTGCCTTACCCTTTGGACTATTCACAGCACCAAGAATGTTCACAAAGTGTCTAGCTTCAATGATAGCTCATTGCAGACTACTGGGTATCCACATTTCTTCCATATTTAGATGACTTGCTTATCTTTGCAGAGTCTTTTAAAGTGTCAGGAATCTCTCGATTGGGTGAGGGATTTCTTACAGAAGATGGGATTCCAAGACAACATTTAAAAATCTTTTTTGACTACCTCACACAGGATTGTGTTCTTGGGGTGTCAGCTAGACACCTCAGTTCAAAGAGCTTTTCTTCCACAGGGAAAAAAAACAGATCTATATCTAGATCTATTTTTGAGATCTTCCACCCAGACCAGTTGCTGCAAGGGAATACTTCAGGATTTTGGGTCTCATGGTATCTATGACTCTTTTTATACTCCACATGAGAAAAATGCAAAGGTATCTGAAGTCTCTTTGGTCCTAGCGCCAACATCTTTTATCCTTTCAAATCCCAGTGTTGGCATTTGTCACAAGTGAGATCACTTGATGGAGATGGCAAACATCCTGAAATACTAGTCACCCCTTCTTCCTCTCTGTTCCAAAGCAGTCAGTCACCACAGAGACCTGAAACTTTGCTTGGGGAGCAGTTTCAGGAGGGATAAAAGTTATGGGTGTGAGGCACACCAGGGACACATGCAAGCACATAAATTTAACATGCTTGCCCTGATCAAGGCACTCAAGTCTCTGAATTATCTTTGGCCCCAAAAACCTTTTCAAGTAGTTACAGACATACCACAGTCATGTGGTACATCAACAAGCAGAAAGGAACCAGGTTGTACCCCTTTTCCAGACTAGCCAAGTTAGCAATGGGTATAGCTTCACAGCACAATATCACTCTGCAGGCATCCTACATTCAGTATTGCAGGTAAACTGATCAGGATAAGGGCAGACCCTCACAAATGGAAATTAGATCTAAGAGATGTTCCACAATTTGATCCCTCTGTTCAAAATTCCTCAAGTAGACCTATCTGCCTCCTCTGAACAATCAGCAGACAAAATTCTGGTCCAAGACTCCGTGCAAGAAGGTCTTGAAGACAGATGCCTTTTTTCCCTTAGACAGGAATATTCCTGAATGCTTTTCCACCCTTTCCACTGATATCCAGGGTACTTCTGAAGATTCAGAAGAAATCTTCCAAGATCATTGTGGTGACCATTTCCCGCCCAGACAACAGTGGTTTTCCTTTCTTTCAGAAATGGCCATATTTGATACACCCCAAACCAAATCAACTTCAACTGATCTCCTGGATGATAAGCCTGGGGATTCAGTAAACTCAGTGTAAGCTTTGTGCGAAGCCTACATGGAGTTTACGTGTTTGCGGGGTGAGCGTTGGAGCTAGTCACATATTCATGTGGAGCACCACTTTCAAATGTAAACAAGCACAACTTCATGGCTAGCAACAGTGTTGCTGACCAGGAAACCATGTAAAGCAACAAGGATAGCAGCAAACATGTAGACCAGTTTACCTATGGGCAAACTAGGTGTGTGGGATTGCATATAATGCCACAATGATTACCAGGGTTAATAATATAGCAATGTATATGTCCAAATACATTACAGGACAGTGTATACAGTGCAAAGTATTATGGAAAACCATTTCAGGCATTCTGTACAAAAGTAGTGTAAATGCTCCATAATGGTACATGGAGTGTCATTTAAAATAAACAATTAGGGGAAGTGTGTGTATTGAATAGGGGCACACAGATGAATTGTGGAATGAACACAGGGAAACTGGACAGATGAAACAGCAGAGGAGGACATTTAAATGAACATAGTTGTATCAGGAACACTAATCACATATAGACGTGAAACAGTACAGACTGCACAGTGTAAATGTATATTATGTCACTGTCACACAAATTGACAACAATGGAGAAGATGTCTTTGTGATATGAGCATCATGACATGTACAATGGAGAGGACATTCGTCAGGGATCTTATCTACAGTATGGGTTAGCTGCATATTGTGAAGCTGTACAAACTGAGTTGTCTGAATATGACTGTAATGTCAGCAAAGGTCTCCACCAAGTGGGACATATAATTACAGGCTCATGGACAACAATAAACTGAACCACACATAATCATGGACAATATCAGAATAATACCACCAGTAATCCCATGTCTCTGACATATGTGATTGTGAATGATCAATGTTTCTGCACTAACACACTTGTATAACTATTATGAGATGTTAGCAATTCATGAGGGTAATCAAGCACACCATCCTGACAATGTAACATCTGCTGGAGGTGTTAGAAGGGACACTGCTATAACTGTATGTGACATTGTGAAAATTCCAGGCTAAATGACAGGTCTGCATGGCATATATATATGGCACAATCCACACTGTCACAAATGTAAACCATGCTATCAATGTTGCCAAACAGCCATGCATGTACTGTGTGCATCACTTAGCAATCTACAACAGGACCTAGTGGACCAAATTATCATCTTCTGTCACCATAGCCTGAGAACCAGCTTGGTTCCAGTGGAATAGAAAACAGCAGCAGTAATCTCCTTGCACAAAGGTGGGTCATCAACCAATCCTGGGAAACATGGACCTATAAACCCAACCTGTCTCATCCGTAAGGCCATGGAAAGAATCATCATGGACCTTATAAAACAATGACATAGGTGACCTTTAAACTCTAGACCCAACTCAATTTGGCTTTGTTTGGATAGATTATGCTTATTATACATAACGGCCTTCTTCGACAAAGTCACTGAAGGGCTGGATGAAGGTAAAATAGTGCATACCTCCTATGTTGATCTGGCCAAGGGTTTTGACACAATCCTTCACTCAGGTATCATTGAGAAACTGTCCCAGCTGGAGATTATCCCTTATATTGGCAGATTTTTAGCCAATGGGCTCACTGACAGAACACATACTATGAAAGTTGGTGAATCAACCTCTACAAGGAGAGCCATCACCAGTGGTGTACCACAATGATCTGTGTTTGGCTCTTTACTGTTTGGAATCTATTTCTTGGAAGTCCAGGTTAAAGTATACAGCCTTTGGTTTACAAAGTTTGCTGATGATTGCATATTGGGTGCAATCATTGGGTCCACCAACAATGTTTACATATTACAGGAGGGGCTAACACATACAAATGATTGGTACCAAAGCCACACGGTCTACAAAGAAATGCAAAAATGTGTCATTATATTTGTCTTCTGCAGAGTGGAATTCCCTGCTAATTGCAGCATTGACAACAGCCCCTCTAAGCTCAAACACAGTGATACAAGACCTGGGAACACAGGTAGATAGCAATCTGACCTTTGACCACCAAATTTCCACAGCTGTAAGGAAAGCCTTCTAAGTTGTGCACTTCATAACTCAGGCCATCATATCCAGGTGTGAGGCTGTTATAACACCACAACCTTATCAGAAAATTATGAGTACAATGCTCCCTTTTTGCATGTACGTCAGCAGACACCTGAAGCAGCTTGACAGACCACAGGGGTTTTTCAATAAAAAAGTACAGGTCCTACAAACCATGCCATGATGCATGTGGATAGACTGGATGCCCTGTCATTGTACTCTGTATCATATAGGATGAGGTGACTTGTGCCTGGTCTACAGGCCAGTCTCTGTCCTTGCCCTGATGGCAATACTTCAGATCCACAAATCTAATGGTGCAAGAGTCACTCAGTCTAGGGATCTAGCCTGTGACATTAACAGAACAAACTTGAGAGACAGCTATATCCGATGACATCAGCAAAGTCTGTTGACAGGAAGATGGTAATAGCAGTGTCTGACATGCTGATGTAAAATGCTTTCTCTATTGTCAAACAAGTACACACACACACACACACACACACACACACACACACACACACACACACACACACACACACCAGTTATCTGCAGTGAGAACTGAACCCTTCCCTAAGTACATGGACTAGAGAACTCAGTACTTTATGTGGGTCTATATGACACTATCGAATGGACTAAATAGCAAATGCTATTTAGTCGATCAATACCGTCGAAATGGCAAAATAGCGAAGTCATGGAACATTGAATTTTTTCCCAGGGAAAAAATTTTGTGGGCCGTCTTTGGAACTTTATCATTTCCTCCACTATGGTGCAATCTCAGAGTTGGTATATTTAAGTGTGTGGGGGGGGGTTACGTTTTTTTCTTTTTTTTTTTTTTACGGAGTAGTGACTTTTTTCCCTGGGAAAAAATTTGCTGTTCCATTTGTTCGATATTTTGTTGTTTCAATATTATTGATACGATGAAATACGGTTCACTATTTACATCGTACGATAATATGTTATAGACGCCTTTGTACAAGTGCCACAGCACAAGTCTGACTTTTATAAGGCTGCAGGCCAATTTATAGTGGATGACATGAGCAATGTATGTTGGAGAGAAGAAGTTGGGAGGCCTGCACAAAATGGATGTAAAGGCATGTGCAACTGTAAAAAATTGGTGCTCCATGGGATTGTAGTAGTGACTGCAGAATGCACAATTATGTTCTTCTGACTAGACACACACACACACACACACACACACACACACACACACACACACACACACACCAGTTGACTGAAGTGAGTACAGAACCCTTAGCTATCTAAATACATAGACTAGAGAACTCAGTACTTTACACAAGTGCCACAACACAAGTTTGACTTTTACAAGGCTACAGGACAATTTATAGTGGATGATATGAGCAGTGAATACTGGAGAGAAGATGTTGGGAGGCCTGCACAAAATGAATGTATAGACATGTGCAACTGTCAAAATACTGGTGCTCCATGGGATTGTAGTGGTGACTGGAGGATACACAATTATTGTCTTCTGACTAGACAGACAGACAGATACACACACACACACACACACACACACACACACACACACACACACACACACACACACACACACACACACACACCAGTCGAATGCAGTGAGAAAAGAGCCCCTGACTATTTAAGTACATGGACTGGAGAACTCAGTACTTTATGCCAGCACCATGGCACAAGTCTGACTTTTACAAGACTGTAGGCTAATTTATACAGGATGTTGGAGAGAAGATGTTTGGAGGTATGCACAAAATGGATGTATAGGCATGTGCAACTGTCAATATAATAAAGTTCTGCATGTTACCAGATTAATGAATGCATAATGTACAGTATTTGGTGTTCTGTTTCCAATGGGAAGGTACACTTTAAGAGACAGTTTTACAAACTATATGTAAACAGGTGTCCACATTATTGCAAGTATGGAAAAATCTGAATGTGTATTGTCATGATAAAGATGTGCACGGTATATAAGACAGCATTTGTTATTTATTCCTGTAGTGTAGTTGATATATTTGTAAACAAGTACTGAGAAACTAAGGTTGCAGTGCATTGGGGGAGGTAAAAGATGGCTGCATTACAAATATGTATTATTTTCTTAGTGTCTTCTGTGACAGCCACCACTGGTTCCAATATATGATGGCCACCAATATGTGTTGTCCCCATGCTGGGCCAATAATCATGGAGCCTGAATCCTCACCACTGACACTGTGGAGGAACATGCACTTGGAATACAAATGGATGCACTCAGTATTTCCAGATGCAAACCTTTCTGCATCAAGTAAGGTTTCCCTTAAAAAGACACAGGGAATGCACTCAACCCAGGGTGTGGATATCTCTATATCTGTCTCCCTCCAGATCCCCAGTAAGACTCCCCACTGGTACAGCTGCAGGGTTAGATCCTCAGCCGAGTGCCCAAGTCAAGTACTCCAGTACCCTGTCTGTAAACCCAGCACTTCCTGTCCCTGCCCCAATTAGCTGACACACACACTCTTTAAGATTGAATTTTCACACATACCCATCCATTTGGGAAAGGTTGGCACAGGTTTACTAGCTATGTTACCTTCTCCCAGACTATAAGGTAGATTCACTGCCATCAGGCACTCCACAATCAGCTACTCTAAGGCACTCAACAAAGGGTGTCCAATTATACTGTGAATATTAATACTAATACAAATGGTAATAATTCAGCAACACAGCTAGACCTTCTGAAGTGGCCTACACAATGTCACCAAATAAATATAAGTACTCTCAAAGGTTAGCTCCTCTCTACAAGAACTAGCCATGATAAAATTATTAAATGTATTTAATACTAAATAATAAAAGTACATGAAAATACTGAATATATATTTACAGTAAACCACAGAGTTCAAATCACAGAATGAAAACAACACTGATGGACAGACTTCACAAATAAAGAAAAACAATCACTAAAAGCTTCACTATATTCCTGACTGAATCTAAGATAATTTGACTGTTCCCTAGTGACTTACTTGGGCAAGGCGAGATGAAATATGTGAGCAGTCTTTCTAGTCAAGCTTTCAGATAGAATACTCTATATTCTGAGATTACTCCCTTTAAAATATAATATCCAAGATGACTTGCTGAATGACCTCACCGGTCACCTGACTCTAGGTTCACACAATATCACGTTTTGAAGTTTGAGACAGGAATTGAATATAGATGGCTGCAGTACACATCTAAATGTTTATGGCAGTGCCTGGAGGCCTCCCCTCATATCACAGAGCTAATGAACAAAGACTCTGACCAGAACCAGCATCTCCAGTACTACTCAGCACTGTAGGGTAAGTTTTAATGATTTAACAGCTCATTTACATTTCCCTTATTTTCTTAAAATAAGCCAGCTGGTTAACCATTGCTGTACCACTGTCCTCTATTAAAACATATACATTTAATTCAGATACCATAATACATGTACATTTCTCTTCATTTCAGCAGGATGCACTGTTGATACATTTTAACACAAAAGCTCCAAAAGAAAGTCAGTAGAGGAAACCGCAACCACGCGAACACTGTAGGCGAAATAAATCACTAAAAATAGATTGTATTAACGTTCATAAAATACACTCTTAAACGTTTTTGTCATGCAGTTGCTTGACTTCATCAGATAAAAAACACTGAAATACCAACTCATCTTATATAGTCTTGATAAATTAATTAAACAATTAAACAATTAGTATTTAAAATGGCAATGTCCATCTTGAGAGGTTCTTCATTTATAAACATATAAAAAATTCTTGTATACATTAGTATACTTATTGTGTTGATAAAAGTTAGTAAAATTCATAAAATTTGTGAACATTTATATAAAATATTAAATAAGAATGATGAATAATAAAAAATGATAATAAATGAACACATGTGTATTGTCTATCATTATATAATACTATATTAAATATGTTTAAAAGAGAGTTGAAAATGTATTTGTTACATTAGCTTCGTGCAAATAACTAATATCTTATTATATATGTGCAAATAATATTTTCATATTCTACCTGCTTTTAACTTGAGAAGTGGAGCAATGGAAATAGTGTCATTTAAACCTGGAAACCTGTTGGCTTCTAATGTTATCTGCCAGCAGGTTTCTTTATGTTCTAGTTTAATTTCCCAGGGTCCTCCCCTGTTATCTCTTGCCATCAATGCAAATTCTGGAATCATTAGGAAAATTATTAATGACGAGTGGGCGGCCTTTAGGGATATAACAGATCTCAAAAAGTTTAAGAACAAAAATGTGAATGTTGTATATAGAAGAGGGAACAACATCAAGAACATTCTTGAATATGAACCTGTTACCAATAGATATTTAAATCAAGGTAAGGGCACTTATAAGTGTGGAACTTGTCCACAGTGTAGATTTATTTCTAACACTGATAAAATTCATTTAATGTCCAGAAACAGGTGGATTAGGGCAAGCTCCTATTCTAATTGTAACAGCCAGGGACTTATATACTTGGCGACATGCCAACAATGCCAAGCATTTTACATTGGCAAAACTGAAATATCCCTAAAAAGGAGGATCTACGAACACAATTAAGAGATAGCCAAGAATAATTCTAACAATGCCTTATATGTATCTGCCAAATTTAAATTTTTTGTTCTCGAGATGATGGCAAGAGATAACAGGGGAGGACCCTGGGAAATTAAACTAGAACATAAAGAAAAAATCTAAACAAAGCCTGACAGAAGGAGGAGACAAAAGCCCCAAAATAGGAACAGATTTTAAATATTCTTCTTATAAACTTAAGCAGTTGTTAGAATAATAGGATTTGTCTTCGTATGCATTTTTCTGAAGGATATGAAGTCTGAAACACAAATGTATGTCCTTAATTAGTGATTTCAGTCATCAGCTCATCCCAGTGATTTGCCAGAAAATCACATAGTTTTTCAGGAACAGACCCAAAATATGAAGCACAAATCTGGACATTCTTCGAAAAACTGGACAGTGAGAGGTATGTTTTTTATCAAAATGTATGGAAAAGACACTATATATAGTAATTTATCTGCATATATCTCACAGAGAGAGATGAAAAAAAGATAACATTTCCAACTTTGTAGTCAATAATCTCTTAAAAGTTAGGTTACCCCTCTCTAATAGAATGACTTGCACTCTACATACTTTTATGTCTGGCTGAGCATTTCATGCTACTACTTTCTTAAAGAGAAATTTACAAGCAATATATATTTCATTATGAGTATTTCTAACAAATATTTTTGCTCTTATTTCATTCAAGCCTTTCTGTATACTTCTGGTTACCACTTTCTTATGGTTTATAAATGCAATACTTACAGTTTTCGGGCAGCATGGTGTGAAATGACAAGGCGAGGGATAGAAAATTACATTATTAATGTCCACTTGCAGTTGACTTGCAGTGCACTATGCTGGATATACTGCTAGTTCTTTGCTAGTAATTATGAAGGTATATAGTATTTCCATACATGGAAGAAACTTTATTGCATGGCATTAAGTGAAGCCTTAAGTTGCACATTTTAAGAGAGAGACTCAGTCCCTCAGATTCACCATACTTCCGTGCAGGACTAGGTTAGTTCTGCATGGAAGCGGCCGTTTAGGAGCAGGATGGCAGCACGCCATGCATATTAATGAAGGCGTGTTGCCTGAGCTCCTAAATGGACACAGAGTGTGTACGAGTGCAGGGTGTGTGTCTGAGAGCAGAGCTCTTAGAATATACATGCTCCTGCAAGCAAGAACAGCAGGTTAGCAATAAGAATGAGTGACACTGCTCATAGGTGTCCGGATACCTCCAGCAACATCCCCCCAAGTTTATAAGAGCAATAGTTAAAATATAAAATATAAACAAGCTATTTTTTCATGAAACAGATAAAATGTAAACATAGGTGCGAGGGTTTGCCCATTGCTTAGCTACATTTATTGCAGCTTAAATGGCACAAGAGGACAAAAGTCAAGATATATGCAAATGAAGCAGTACTGCAATAGTGTAGTGGGCAGAGCATTTGCCTTATGAGCAGTCATTCCTGGTTTGAGTACATTCCATTTTCCATGTCAACTCACTTTATGAACAATATTTTTGGTTGCATAACCTACTAAATAACATATATTTGTGAACTGGAGTAGTGCATTAAATGCAGATGTGAGGTGTCATTGTCATAATGTTGTAAAATCCAGAGATAATCACAAGTGCCCCATACAGTATATGTATACATAAATCAGGGATACAAATTGAAGGAACAGTGTGTAATGAATGATAAATCCATAGAGTTTCCAAATTCACCACCTTCCCAAGAGCCATTTTACATTACTGTCTAAATTAGTGTGGGGGATAAGTGGAAGTAAGCACTATTAAGCAAGAGTAAGCATATTTAAGCAATCTTAAGTGGGTTTAAGCCTATTTGCATGGGGTAAGCAATGCACAAACAGGTTAAGCAATATAGAAGCTAACTCTCTGCAAGCATATTTAATCAGAGGTTAGCATTGCTTACTTTCGTGCAAACCCACGCAAACCCACTTACAGTTGCTTAAAAGTGCCTTAATCATTCTGTATGCAACAGCCGCTGTTCTGGCCAGAAACAAAATAAACAACCTTTTCAGGTCTTGAACTCAGGACCCTGTACACAATAGTTACAGTAGTTAACCACTAAGCCATCACAACAGTATATAAGATTGAGGTATCACCAAACAGATCCTCACTATAGGAAAATCAAACTGAACATGTGAAAGGAATCTATATACAGTTTTATGTTGTATACCTACTACATAACATAAATATGTGAACTGGAGTACTGCATTGTGAGGTGTCATTGTAATAAAGTGTTGAAATCCCCTAATAAACACAAGGACCCCATACAGTGTACGTACATATGAATCATGGATACCAAACACATCTATAACATGTAATGAATAATAAATCAATGCCAAACAGCAAATAGTATGCAAATTAAAAACTAAGCAATGCTAAGCATTGCACAGCCCAGCTTACTAGGTGTAAGCAATGTGTAGGCCAGCTAAATAGGTTTGCCCATTGGTATACCCCTTTAAGCAATGCCAACCTTAGGTAAGCAGGTTTGCCCATAGCTTAGCATTTTCAAAACCATCTAATCACGGCAAAGTGCAGGAAATTGGCCCTATTTAAACCAAATATGTTGTAATACATCTCATAACTGATTGCAGCTTCCTCTTGTAGGCACCATGACTGGTATGGGAGAGGGTGTGCGCTTTCAGGTGCAGTGATGGGGCATCCAGGAGTCCAAAGTCATGGCAGAACTCCTTGTGAAAGGTCATGACCAGAGACTGCTGCAGGGCCAGTACCAGGGTTCCCAATACAAAGCAGAAGCCTTGGACTGTCTCACCTGTGACCTCACCAGTGCCACTGGCATACCTCGAACTGGTGAGCAGGTCAGGCATCACTATGCTGATCTGAAGTGGAGAAAGGGGGATCTCTTGGATCAGTGGATCCAAGAGGCTAGGAGGATGGGGGATGTCCCAGCCATGTGTAAGTATCAGTCCACTACCTGTTTAATAATTGCCAACTCATGTATATTATGGATAGGTATGGCTAAATATTCCTGTTATGTCTTTCACAGTGGCAGATGATCGGGCTGCAAACCAGGAAGCCCATGCCTGTAGACTGCAGCAGTTGTGACACGAGGCAGGTTAGTAATAATTTTGCACTGTCATAGGAAATAAATCTAAAGTAGTAGAAAGTTAATCACCTGTATAAAACCTGTATTGTTTAAGGCATGTACTGCATACAGCAGAGAATATGACAGGAAGAGTATCATATAGGCTGTATATAAATAAAAGCATAATAGCCTGACAATAAAGGTCTAACTGCTGGACTGCATGTGTTTACTCTGGTATCATATGATAATGTAGAGTTGCAATCTCTTAATAGTACTGTTGTATTAAGCACTTTTACCCACACTGTGCTACATAAATGAAATGTGTAGGAATGTCTGTATAGGACTGTTGTAATCACAAGAGGTCATATAGTACAACTGACAGACTTAGACAGAAAACAGTGAAAAGGCAGACAACATAATCCAAATAGCACACTCAAATGAGACGTGAACTGTTGTATTTTTAGCACACACAGCCATGGTTTGAATCCTGGGAGTGGTAGTAGGCTGCAGGCAGAATCATACCCAACAACTGTACAGATATGTCCAGAATGTCTAGTTAATT
This sequence comes from Protopterus annectens, assembly GCF_019279795.1. Lineage (NCBI taxonomy): Eukaryota > Metazoa > Chordata > Ceratodontiformes > Protopteridae > Protopterus > Protopterus annectens. The sequence goes on along the minus strand of NC_056744.1, from coordinate 150,206,518 downwards.
GTCCCATATCTGCTGCCTGTCACCCTGACCATCTGGCAAATCAGTGGGATGATCCCAGACATTTAGGCAGCAAATAAATACAACTGATTGTCAGACATCTATAAGAACAAACCTGTCACTCCAGCAACTCCCCAAAATGTTTTAAGAGTAATAAGCCAAGTATGTCCCATCTCCACCCCCATGTTGTGAAGCTGTGACCAGAGTGTGTGCAGTAACAGAGTGAGACGTATGTGCATAACACTAATGTGGAATCTGGTAATATGTGTAGCAACATTCAGGTAGTGCTAACAAACATTGCCCCCACAAGTCTGTCAGATAGGAAAACTGTGCCTAGAAATAAAAGATAGATATCCTGTGCTGGTACTGTTTACTCTGGTATTGTATGGCATTGTTAATGTTGCAGTTGCTCTGAAAAATAAGGTATTACTCATCACTGTCACCCACACTGTGCTACATAATAAAATTGTCTAGGAAATCCTGTCTAAGAGTGTTGTAATTACAAGGTCAGATTGTAAAACCACAAGAGACTTATACACAGAAATCAGAGAAGAGATACACAGCAATATATATATATAGCAAACCAACTGTGATGGACACTGTTTTATTTTTAGCAGACCCAGCCATGGTTCGAATCCTGAGAGTGGTAGTAAGTTGTATGCAGAATCATACCCCAGAAGTGTACAGAATTGTCCAGAATGTCCAGTTAATCGGCTATATCTGTCGGCTATTACCCTGTCCCCCTGGCATATCAGTGTGCTAATCTCTGACATGTAGGCAGCATTTCATGTCATATAACTGACTGTCAAGCCTGTACATATTTGGAAAATGTCAGTGAAAACAAACCTGTCATTGTACAACTCACCAAAGAGAGCAATATTCAAAATATGTCCCGGTTCACCTGCATGTGGTCAAGACATGCCCAGAGTGTGTGCAATAAGAGATGGACAGGTATGTGCATAACAGCAACCTGGAATCTTGGAATAGGTGTAGGAACAGTTAGGTAGTGTTAACAAACAATACATCCACAGGTATACCAGGTCAGAAGTGTATACTGCAGGTAAAACACAGTTCATGTATAGTTGTCTACATCCATACCACTGTCCAAACTAAGACCATAGGGTAGTAGTGTACTAATACTTGTACAGATCACAGTATTGACTAGGAAAGTAATGAGAACTACAGGAATATACTAGTTGTTAACTGACATCTTTCTCCCCACCCACTATATCTGCAACAATAAACTAAATACGCAACTCAATCAGTATGTGCTCCATTAAATATACTTTTGGGACATATGTCCTATTGTTTGATAAATACGTAAATTTGTTTCTGTGCATGTGCCATGTTGAAATACTCCCACATTGGTGGCATGCTGCCATCAATGTACCTGCATGCTGTTGTAATGGCCACTGTGGGTCCATATATGCATGTGTTCTGTTTGCTAATTAACTTTTCCATATCTGGTGTTTTGGGTTAATGGGAATATCTATGCATGCTGTTATACCTAATACTGGAATGTGTTGACTAGTACTAACCTACATATGTTGTAAAATTGAAATACCACAGCACGTTTGGGAAGACCGGTCCCAGCAGACCCACCTGTCCAACCTCATCTGGCCATGGCACTGGGCACCAGCACATCTGGGGCCCACCCTGGGACCTCCTCATTCGCTGGTCCTGCAACACCTTTGGGTGGAACTGCCTCAGGTGATGGGGCTCAACACCCCCCCCCCCCAGGAGTGGGCACGGACAGGACACTGTCACCTGTCGCCAGGTCCGGGGTGTGGTGTGTAGCAAGCTCTGCAGGGAGTTTGGAGATCTGCTATGCCAGCTTGAGGGATGCGTGTCACAACTACAGTGCTGGCCTGGCCCTCCTTCTCAGCCCACAGCACAGCCACCTACGGGGCTGTGAAGGTGCAGTAATGACTGCCCATGGGTGGGGACCTCAGTCCTACTGTATCCACGAGGGGGCTCATGAGCTTCTGATTTCCAAACACCCCTCCCCATCAAGGTGTTTACACCCCACATGTGTCATATACCACCCCTATATGCTGTCTTGTCTGTTATCCTACCCAACCTAACTCCACAAATATACCTACTATCCCTCCCCTACATCCCACTCTCACCTGAAAAAAGAAAAGGGCAATCTGTTCCCAAAAAAACAATCTCGCCCCATACATAGCTGTCCATTTTGCACATGTTTCCACTGGTCACATGTAATCTGGTTTAATTGGCTTTATAACATATGATTGTTGTCCTCAACCCTCTCTCAGGGGTCTGAGTTCCAAATCTATCTCCAAATTCAGTGTATATGCACAGCTGTTGCTGTAGAAGAAATGGGCAGCTATGGACCTTCCCTACACCCGTCCTGCACATCCCTAGCTATTTTCCCTACTGTCTTTCCTTCTTTATGCCCCTTTTTCACAACTTTCCTATCAACCTTTTTTCATTTCTTTTAAAGAAATTAGCGCATGGGTAAGCAGGAGTAAGCACTTTTAAGCAGGAATAAGTGGGTTTAAACTTGTTTGCGTGGGGGTAAGCAATGCCTACACAGGTTATGTAATTGAGAAGCTAAATCAGTATAAGAAACTGTAACCGGAAGTTAGCAGTGCTTACCTCCTCGCAAACCCGTGCAAACATGCTTACATCTGTTTAAAAGTGCCTTAATCACTCTGCATCCAATGATACTTGTTCTGCCCAGCAGCAAAATAAACAGCCTCTGTAAGGCTCAAACCGAGGACCCTACACACCACTGCCAAAGTGATTTACCACTAAGCCATGTCAGATATACATAACCCTGATGTTTTCACAAACATATCATCCAGCTCAGTCATTCAACAGTACAGGAAATGTATTTATACATGTAGATCTGTGTGTGTGTGTGTGTGTGTGTGTGTGTGTGTGTGTGTGTGTGTGTGTGTGTGTGTGTATATATATATATATATATATATAAATATATATATATATATATATATATATATATATATATATATATATATATATATATACATATATATATCTATATATATATATATATATATATACATATATATATCTATATATATATATATATATATATATAATATATATATATATCTATATATATATATATATATATATATATATATATATATATATATATATATATATATATATATATATATATATATATAGATATATGTATACATATGCATACATCTATAGATATACATGTCTACATATATATGTCTCTCTCTCTCTATATAAATATAAATATATATATAAAGGACTACCTTTCTGGTCGGCACCAAGCAGTCCTATGGCATAATAGTCTATCTCAACTACTCCCTAACAACATTGGCGTCCCACAAGGCTCCATACTTGGCCCCCTTCTTTTCTCTGTTTTTATTAATGATCTTCACACAATCATCCCTAGAACCACTTGTATACAATATGCGGACGACTCCACCCTGATCTGTTCTGATCTCTCTCTCCAGAAACTCCAAACAGCCACCCAACTATGTTTTGCCAAAGTTGAAAAATGGTTCTCTGACCTGAAACTCATACTTAACCCAACTAAAACCAAGTTACTCCTATTTTTCCCCTCGTCTACCACTCTCCTACCCCCTGTGCCACAACCTGCAAATTCTAGGTCCTTTTATGTCGAATCCTTTAATGGCACCATCATTGAGCCCGTCTCCCACACCAAGCTATTAGGTGTCACTATTGACCATAAGCTCAAATTTGATATGCACATTGCCCAAACCATCAAGTCAGTTAACAAGAAACTAGGTTCAATGTATAGAATCAGGAACTTTCTCACTCCTCATGCTAGATTAACCATTGCCCGCACTCATCTCCTTACCACCCTACTGTATGCCTCCCCTATATTTTCCTTCCTCAATAAACATGAGCTCAATAAATTTTCTACCACCTACCACCATATTGCCAGATTTATTACAGGAACACCCTATCGCACCCACCATTGCCTCAACCTCAGGAAACTAGGCTGGCTAGAACTGCCCAATCTTCTTAAATTCAATCAACTCACGAAGCATTTAAAATTATAAATCAACCAGACAAAACCCCCTCACTGAGTAAAATCCTGACCCCATACACCAACTTAAGTTCCCTTAGGTCTTCAAATAGTAACCAAGTATCAACCATCAAATCTAATAACTTGGGCGGCGACGCTCTCTATGCGAACTCTATTGGAAAGCATTGGAACTCCCTTCCTAACTACCTTAGACTCGTGCCATCACTTAACCAATTCAAAAACAGTCTCAGAGAATACTTAAAGTCCCACTGGTTGTGCTCATGTCTAAACCCAGACTAATTCCTATAGGTTTCATAGTTCCCTTCACTCTTCTCACTCAAAAGCTCTTCTCTACCATTTGACTTACCACACTTGTACTCATCTCATCATACCACATTAGCTTGTCCTGTCACCTCCTTAGCTTAGCATTTTTTTCTTCTACCATGTATATATTCACGTCATACTGATTTGTTATCCTTATAATGTTGTACCTCTAACTAATTGTAGTGTGTTATTTTTCTCATTATTGGAGCTTTTCTCCTCGGGCCTCTACTGAAAAAGGATATGTATCCAGCTAGACTAGCCCGGTCAACAAATGTAAAATAAAATAAAATAAATAAATAAATAAATAAAAATATATCTACAGATATAAAAGAGAACATAAACACATACATGACCAAAGGCACAGTTAATGGGGGTGAGGAGGCCCAAGCTAAATACGTCCTGTAAGTATTCATATCACCCCCTCCCCCACAGCAAAACAGATCTGCCCTGCAATACAATACCAAACTGGTTTAAGTCCCATACCCAGGACCCAACACAACATGGGCACAAGATGTTAACAGTAATCCATCCTACCTGTATGATGTCAGGATGGTATCAATAACATATCATGCAGTTCACTCTGGCTACCATAGGGAATGTACAACGTGGAAGCAATAAACATTCCAAAGATACATGTACACACACACATATATATGCATATATATATATATATATATATATATATATACACACACACACACACACACACACACACACACACACACACACACACTATCCAGAACAGACATCATTCCCACAACAGGTATGTGAAGTATATATGCATGTAACTGACTGTAGTACTTGGTCCATAATAATGGGATAGATGATGTGGAATGATTTATATGTGCCATCAGGTGTTGTTGTAATGATGTTCAGCTGAACAACTGCTATGGACAATAGAGTCTGTCCCAATGGGTAGTGGGCCATACCTGTCAACTGTGCAGAGCAGCACTGACTGACAAGATGTAAGCCAGCATAGTGTGTGTTGTGTAATGGAAAACTTGTATATTACTGTGGCCAATAGCTGGTGGTGGGAGTAATGCCATAATGATGGACATGTGGGTTCCAGAGCCCACCACTTGCAGGACACTCAAGTTAACATGTAATGTAGCATGCTGAAATGCCATAGGAATGTAATAGGCTTACCTGCAGTCTGTAATCCAAAAAGAACACACGAACAGAACCAATAAAAAAATGGATCCAAGGTGGAAAGCCAAACCAAAACAGACTACTGCTGTATTAAATGCTTAGAAAGTCTGATTTTTTTAATGTAAAACCATACGAAACAATAAAACCACAAGCGCTTTCGCTCGGTCTGTGCCGAGCTTTATCAAGTGAACATCCAAAGTGCTACAAACCTTTATATACACTAGAATTAGTTAATTGGATTGGTTGTTAATT